>NW_027186029.1:1735345-1782539 GCF_028583685.1 Petaurus breviceps papuanus
TATGGCAAGCATGATGTATTTTGTGATGGATAATTATATCAGCATATTTCCATAGGCATTGTGAATATGGCATTGCTGATACAGTTGGTATACCAGGCAAGGTGAAAAACGCCCTTTGTTGATGGGAAGTTCCTTCCTGCTGGGAGTCTGGGTGGAGGGCTGTCAGCCTTAACCAGAGTCACAGGAATTATCTGCTGTGAATCTGTGTGAAAGGAATTTCTATTTCTAAATTTTTGCATGAATAAAATAGAGAGAGAAGAGATCAGTGAATTTGGCTGCAACTAGAAAAAGAACAATGTAAAAACCCCTAATTAAATACTAAATAAAAAATTCTGAAAATCAAAGGAAAGATTAATAAAACAGAAATTAAGAAAATAATTAGAACTAATAAATAAAACGAAGAGCTGGTTTTGTGAGAAAAAACAACAAAATAGAACTTTTGATTAATTTAATAAGAAAATACAAGAAACAAAACCAAATTACCAGATCAGAAATGAAAAGAGTGAATTTGGTACCAATGAACAGGAAATTGAAACAATAATTAAGAGTTATTTTGCCCCACTGTAGACCAATATATCTGACAATTTAAGTGAAATGGATATTTACAAAAAATATAAATTGCCCAGATTAACAGAAGAGGAAATAAAATAATTAAATAAGCCCATTTCAGAGAAAAGAAATTGAACAAGCTGTAAATAAACTCCCTAAGAAACAATCTCCAGGGCCAAGTGGATTTACAAGCAAATTCTACCAAACATTTAACCAGCAATTAATTCCAATACTATATAAACTATTTGGCAAAAAGGGCAAAGAAGGAATCCTGCCAACTTCTTTTGAAAGATTAATTAATTAATTTTTAGTTTTCAACATTCATTTCCACAAGATTTTGAGATGCAATTTTTTCTCCCCATCTTTCCCTGACTCCAACCAGAAAATAGCAAGCCTACTGAATATCCCTTACCCCAATCTGTTCTCTATTATATCCTCCCCCATCACTCACCCTAACTTTCTTGTAGAGTAAGATGGGTTTCTATACCCCAGTACCTGTATATCTTATTTCCCAGTTGCATGAAAAAACAAATTTTTAAACTTTGAGTTCCAGATTTTTCCTTTCTTCCCTCCTCACCCACTCCCACTGGGAGGATAAGCAATTCAATATAGATTGTACATTTCCATAGTAGTTATATTGTGAAAGATTATATTTCCCTCCATCCTATCCTGCCCCCCACTTATTCTATTTTCTCCTTTGACCCTATCCCTTTTCAAAAATGTTTGCTTCTAACTACCCTCTCCCCCAATCTTCCCTCCCTTCTATCATCGCCCCTCTTATCCCCTATCCCCCTATTTTCCTGTAGGGTAAGATACCCCATTGAGTGTGTATGTTATTCCCTCATTAAGCCAAATTCAATGAGAATCAGGTTGTCCCATTCCATTCACCTTCCTGCTCTTCCCCTCCATTGTAACAGTTTTCTCTTGCCTCTTTTATATGAGATAATTAACCCTAATCTATCTCTCTCTTTCTCCTTCTCCCAATATATTCCTCTCTCACCTCTTAATTTTATTTTTTAGATATCATCCCTTCATATTCAACTCATCCTGTGCCCTCTGTCTATGTATACATGAACATACATATGCCCACACTTACATATATATATATTTATATACACCCACCCTCCCATACATACATATATGTATACATATATATTCCCTTCAACTATCCTCATACTGAGGAAAGTCTTATGAATTATAACTATCATTTTTCCAAGTAAGAATGTAAATAATTGAACATTAGTAAGTTCCTTATGATTTCTTTTTCCTGTTTACCTTCTCATGCTTATCTTGCTTCTTGTATTTGAAAGTAAAATTTTCTGTTCAGCTCTGGCTTTTTCATCAAGAATTCTTGAAAAAGGAGGGCAGAGCCAAGATGGTGGAGTAGAAACAAGACTTCCCTGAGGCTCCCGCTTCCACCTCCTCCAATTCATGTAAAAAATTACTCTAAACAAACTTTGGAGCTACAGAACCCACAAAATGACAGAGAGAAGCTAACCTTCTGCTGAAGACAGCCCAGCACACCAGCAGGAAGGGGCCAGTGCAGCACTCTGGGAGCCAAGCCCAGCCCCACGTGAGCCAGATGTTGTAGCCTCAGGGTGGACACAACCAGCCGTGGCTAGAGGGATATCGAGAAAGTGGAACACTCTCTGTGGCAGTTTCTAGAAGTATCAACCTGTAGATGCTAAGGACAAAGAGAGAGGTCAATGCAGTGTGGACTTTGGAAACAGAGAGTTTGAGAGTGGGGCCTGGCCTTTGCCTTCTGGAGGGAGAATGGCCTAAGGTGTGGCGACTGAGTAGCCACCACCATGTGGCTGCTTCAGAGCTCCTGGCCTGCAGATTGTAAGGGGACCAAGCAACCAGTCTGAGGGGTAATGGCTCTTACTTTATCCTGCTTGGATATGGATCACTGTCTAGGCTGGAGGTCCTGGGATGCATGACCAGTTTGCCAGAGCATGTGGAAGCTTCAGAGAGAGCAGCCAACTAATAGCTCCAGTGGATGAGAAAACCCAAGCGATTGGGACAAAGTTCCCCTCTCTGGTAGCAGAGTTCTACTGTAGCAAAAAGCTCAACAGTCAAGTAATTGAATGGCAAAATGAGCAAGCAAAGGAAGCAAAGCAAACACAGCAATCTGACTTTACACTCCTATTTTGGGGGCATGGAACAGAAGGAATACAATGAAATCAGAACTACTACACCAAAAGCTTCCAAGAAAAATATGGGCTGCTTACAGGCCATAGAGGACCTTAAGAAGGATTTTGAAAACCAAATAAGAGAAGTGGAAGAAAAATTGGGAAGAGAAATGAGAATGATGCAAGAAAATTATAAAATGAGAATCAACAACCTGACTGAAGTAGACAACACCTTATAAAGCCAACTAATTCAAATGGCAAAAGAGCCTCAAAAAGCCAATGAGGAGAAGAATGCCTTGAAAAGCCGAATTTGCCAGATGGAATCTCAAGAGTTCACTGAAGAGAATCATTCCTTCAGAATTAGATTGGAGAAAATGGAAGCTAGTGACTTTATGAGAAACCAAGATAGTATTAAATAGATCCAAACAAATAAAAAAAATAGAAGGAAATGTGAAACATCTCATTGGAAAAACAACTGACCTGGAAAATAGACCCAGGAGAGATAATTTAAAAATTGTTGGACTACCTGAAAGCCATGATCAAAAAAGAACCTAGAAAGCATCCTTCAAGAACTTCTCAAGGCAAATTGCCCTGATGTTTTAGAACCAGAGGGCAAAATGGAGGTTGAAAGAATCACCTCTTGAAAAAGATCCCCAAAAGAAAACTCCTAGGAATTTTATAGCCAGGTTCCAAAGTTCCCAGATCAAGGAGAAAATATTATAAGCAGCCAGGAAGAAACAATTTGAATATTGTGGAAACACAATCAGGATAACACAGGATCTGGCAGCTTCTACACTGAGGGATCAAAAGGCTTGGAATATGATATTCTTGAGGTCAAGGGAGCTGGTATTAAAACAAAGAATCCCCTACCCAGCAAAACTGATTATCATGTTTCAGGGGGAAATATGGTCATTCAATGGAATAGAGAACTTTCAAACGTTCCTGATGAAAAAACCAGAATTGAATAGAAAATCTGACATTCAGATACAAGAAGCAAGAGCAGCATGAGAAGGTAAACAGGGAAAAGGAACCATAAGGAATTTATCAAAGTTGAACTATTTACATTCCTACATGGAAAAATGATCATTGTAACTTATGAAACTTTTCTCAGCATGAGAATAGATGAAGGGAATAGAAATGTGTGTGTGTATGCACATACATACACACATATGTCTATATAGGAGGATATATGGGTGTACAAACACATATGTGAGTGTGTGTATATATGTATACAGGTATACATAGACAGAGGTCACAGGACCAATTTAATAGGAAGGGATGATACTTAAAAAGGTGAAATTAAGAGGTGATACAGGAATATAATGAGAGGAAATGGAGAGAGACAGAATGGGGTAAAATATCTCATACAGAAGAGGTAAGGGAAAACTGTTACAATGGAGGATAAGAAAGGGAACGCAAAAGGGAATGAGTCAACCTTATTCTTATTGAATTTGGCTTAGGGAGGGAATGACTTACACACTAAATAGGGTATCATCCTACAGGAGAGTAGGGGGAAAGGGGATGAGAGGGGGCATGATGTAAGGGAGGGAAGTTGGAAGGACACACTTTTGAAAAGGGACAGGGTCAAAGGAGAGAATAGAACAAGTGGGGGTGGGATAGGATGGAGGGAAATATAGTTAGTCTTTCACAATATATTCACTTTGTAAAATGTTTTCTATAGCTATACATGTACAACCTATATTGAATTGCTAATCTTCCCAGTAAGTTTGGGTGATGATGGAGGAAGGGAAAGAATCTATAATTCACAGTTTTAAAATCAAATGTTTAATATATATATATATATATATATATATAATTATTATTATTATTTTACATGTAATTGGGAAATAAGATATAGAGGCACTGGGGCATAGAGATCCACCGTGCCCTACTGGAAAGTCAGAGGGGGATGGGGAAAGATATGGGAGAGAGCAAATTGGGGGAGGGGGTATTCAGAGGGACCGCTATTTTGGGGTGGTGGGTAGGGGTAAAATGGGGAGAAAATTTGTAACTCAACATCTGGTTGAAATGAATGATGTAAACTGAAAATAAACATAAATTTAATTTAAAAAAAAACAAAAGAATACTGTAAAACCCTCTATTTCATTGAATGACCATTTTTCCCCCTGTTACATTATCCTCAGTTTTACTGGGTAGGTGATTCTTGGTTTTATTCCTAGCTTCTTTGACGTCCAAAATACCATATTCTAAGCCCTTCAATACCTTAATGTAGAAGATGGTAGATCTTCTGTTATCTGATTGTTTTCCCACAATACTCAAATTGTTCCTTCCTGACTATTTGCAGTATTTTCTCCTTGACCTGGGAACTCTGGAATTTGGCTAGGATATTCCTAGGAGTTTTTTCTTCTCTTACTTGCTTTTCAAAATCCTTCTTGAGCTCCTTCATTGCCTGTAAGCAATTCATATTTTTCTTGGGAGCTCTTTGATGCAGGAGTTCTGACCTCTCTGTCTTCCTCCCACTCCACGCCTTGATCCTTTTTGTCCCCCAAAAGGGTTCTATGGTCTGATTGCACTTCCCCTGCTTGCTCATATTGCTGGCCAATTACATGACTTTTGAGCTCTTTGCTATGGTAGAACTCTGCTTCCAGAAGGGAGAGAGCTATGTACCAAATGTTGTGGTTTTTGCAGCTCCTGGAGCTACTAGTTGGGCACCCTCTCTACAGACCCCAGAAACTCTGGCTCACTGGCCACACACCCCAGGACCACCCCCCAAGACCATGATCCAGATCCAGGCAGGTTAAAGCAGGAGCGATGACCCCCTGAATGGTCTCTTGGTCCCCCTCTTGGGGTCCACCCCCCCAATCTGTAGACCAGGAGCTCTGGAAGCAACCACGTGGCAGCTGCATGGCCACCGCACCTCTAGCTACTTATCGCCCCAGGGGCAGGGGTTGAACTGTGCTCTTCAGTCTCCTCCTGTTTCAATAGAGTTCTGTACTGTCCTTTTGCTGTGTCTTGGTGTTTTGGGGTTGAGAAGTCTGGAAACTGCCATAGCTACTGATAATTCACTTTCATGAAGTCTGCTCTGGTCAGGGCCACCCTGGGGCTGGAACTGTCCTGCTCACTCTGAACTGTGCTTGGCTCCCAGCTTGGGTGTGATAGACCCTTCCTGTCTGCCTGCCAGGCTTCCTTCAGCAGGAGATTTGTTTCTCTCTGTCACTTTGTGTGTTCTGTAGCTCTACAGTTTGTTGAGAGTAATTTTTTTTACTTGTACTGGAAGTGATTGGAGAGAGAGCCCAGGCCAAGTTTGTGCTTCTACTCCACCATCTTGGCTCTGCCCCCAACTTCTTTTTATGATGCAATTATGGTGTTGATACCCAAACTGGGAAGAATCCAAACAGAGAAAGAAAACTATAGACTAATTTCCCTAATCAATATAAATACAAAAATGATTAAATAAAATAATAAAAAAGAGATTACAGCAACTTATCAAGACAATAATACACTATGACTGGATGGAATTTATACCAGAAAGGCAGGGTTGGTTCAATATTGGGAAAACTATCAGCACAATTGACCATATCAACAACAAAATTAGCAGAAACCTTATGATTATCTCAAGATATGTAGAAAAAGCTTTTTTTCCTTTTTTTTTAAATAAGCAATTGGGGTTAAGTAACTTACTCAAGGTTACATGGCCAGTTATTTTGTGTGAATGTTAAGTATCTGAGGCCAGAACCGATCCCGGGTCTCCCGACTCTGGGGCTGGTGCTCTTACTGCACCACCTGGCCGCCCCAGAAAAAGCTTTTGACAAAATACAATACCCATTCCTAAACTCTAGAGAGCACAGGAATAAATGGAGAATTCCTTAAAATGAAAAGTAGCATCTACTTAAAACCATCAGTAAGCACGATATATAATGGGGATAGTCTAGAAACATTTTCAGTAAGATCGAGGGTGGAACAAGCATGTCCATTATCACCACTGTTATTCAATATAGTGCCAGAAGCATTAGCTTTAGAAATAAGAGAAGAAAAGGAAATTGTAGGAATCACAATAGACAAAAAACTAAGGTTCTCTTCTTGGCAGATGATGTCATGATAGATTTATAGAATCATAGAGAATCAAGTAATAAACTACTTGAAATAATGAACAGCTTTAGAAAAGTTGTAGGATATAAAACTAATCCACACAACTCATTGGCATTTCTATATATTACTAACAAAGTTCAACAACAAGAGATAGAAAGTGAAATTCCATTTAAAGTTACTGTTGACAATATAAAGCATTTGGGAGCCTACCAGCCAAGAGAAACCCAGAACCCTGTGAACATGACTACAAAACACTTTTCACACAAATAAACTTAGATTTACATAATTGGGAAAACATCAGTTGCTCACGTGTAGCCTGAGCTTATATAATAAAAATGACAATGCTACCTAAATTAATTTACTTATTTAGTGCTGTAGCAATCAAACTATCAAAAAATTATTGTGTAGAGCTAGAAAAAACAATAACAAAACTTATCTGGAACAACAAAATGTCTATAATATCAAGGGAATTAATGACAAGAAATGCTAGGGAAAGTGACCTAAGCATACTTAATGTATAAATTGTATTATAAAGCAGCAATCATTAAATCTTCTTGGTACTGACTAAGAAATAGTAATGTATCAGTGGAATATGTAAGGTACACAGTACCTAACACAGACACAATAGTCAATGATTATAGCTGTTCTACTGTTCCATAAACCCAAGGACTCAACTTCTGGGATAAGAACTTACTATTTAACAAAAACTTCTGGGAAGAGTGGAGTTCTCCACAGAGGACCCCTCAATGTGTATACATGAACCTTTTCTAGACCTGTTTTCTAGACTTGTTTCATTCAAGCACTTGACCAGTCCACTTTTTGACTTAAGGTATTTCTTCTGGAAGTTCAGGTCTTGAGGTTAGTTCTGACAGAAGCCTTTGAAAACCTACCAGGTCTAGATAACAATCTGGGTTCTTTCTTTTGTGCTTTGCTGGAACACAGAAGGTTCCAGGTTTAGTCCTACAAAAGGAAAGGGCTTTGTTCTAGAAAGGCAGAACTAAAAGGAACCAATAGGTGACATGCAAAATTGTTAAGGAGTACTCATGCGCTTTGACACCATAGTGAGTGTAGACATCAATAATGCCATACTGGGCAGGGTTAAGGTGCTAATACTGGCAATGGGCATCAAGGCACAAAAGAAGAAGTATTCCTTTCATCATAAGACCTGCAACTGGGAACAACTTCAGGGTTGCTAAGCTTACCAGAGGAATGGTCTATGCTTGACCAAGATTCCAGTCAACTTCCCAGGTGAAGTTATTCTTGGTTGTCACTTGTTTCAGGTCTTGACCATGGCCCCACTCCGACCTTCTCCACACCCTGGAGAACTTGGACTCCACTTCTTGTTCCAAATGGATCTGATTGGAGAAACTTTCCTTCCCTGGGCAGAAATCAGCCTCTCTGTCACTTTCTCCAGTCTTCTCCCTTCCTCTGTTTTCATACACCCCATTATGTGGGACTTTTGCCCCATTTTATTGGAAGCTCATTTAGGGCAAGGATTGCTTTTATTTCTTTGCATTGGTACCCTAAGACCTGTGCTAAGGCATAGAGCCCGGCACATAATAAGAACTTAATAAATGCTCTGTCTGTCTGTCTGTCTCCCCACATTCATAAACATCTATGATCCTTGACTCTCCTTCAGGAAGTAAAAGGAATTCCCAGCCCTGAAAGTCATACTCGGTGCAGCCATGTAGATGAAGCGGAAAAGGCCACATTGTGCAAACCATGTTTTAAGTACACGGGCATCAGGATCATTGACCTGTTCATCAGGTGTGATGAGCATGTTATATCCATGGATTTCCCTGAAGGGGGGGGGACAGTGGGGTGTCAGCCCCTTCTAGTGCTCAGCCTAAACTGCACTTGACAGAAAAACTGCATGCTTCACTTCTTGGTCTCCCCAGAAGTCCAGTGCTGGAGGAATTCACAATTCCACAGTTTCCCTCCCCTCTGCAGACCTGCTCTTCTAACTGAAGATGGCCTGAGATGCCTGAGTAGGCTTACTACCAGCCAAATGTCACTTTACTTGCTGGTCATTTCTAGCTTTCTTTCCCATTCTGAAACCACAGTTAAAACAGTTGTGTCATCACCTCTGGATGGATGTATCAGTTTATTCCCCTACATCTCTATTTAGCATTCCTTTAACTTGCCATACCCAGATATCTTTGCCTGGCCACCACTCCCATATAAGCGTTGTCTCCTCCTGTTAGAATATAAGCCTCCTCAGAGCAAAGACTGTCTTTGCTTTGGTATTTGTGTCGATGTAATGTAACACAGTGAGTAATAAAATTCATTTCATTCATTAATATTCATTGACCCAATAATTTATTCAGAACACTCTGTTTGTCCTTCCTCCCCAGTACATATGGGATACTGAGAATAAGAGACAATGTTGACATAGTCAGATCTCCCCAGCAATGGCTTCAGGAAATTGCCAAGTCGGTATTCTTTCTCCTGTACTGAATTTAACCATACATATTAAAAACGCTTACTTAAATCTATGAAGTTTTATGCTTAACGAACTCTGACTTACCTTGTAACTTTGGTGATACTTGAAGGCAAAATTCTTGTAATAGGGGTTCATGGACAGATGAAGGCTGAATGGCATGCTGACTGGATGAACTATTTGTGCCCGCCCTGCAGTAGAGCATTACACATTCATATTGGTCTGATCAGCCACAGTCAGATGCACTGTAACTCGACTAGAACATAGCAATGTCACTTTGGCTCTTTTCTCAAATTATGGACAACAGCCAAGCACCCAACCCATCTTTAGGGTAGATTACACTGAGTCCTGTGTGTCTGACCTGGCTCACATTGCCCTTGGTACAGCAAGTGGGGAGTGGGGGGCACCAGGACCATAATTCTTACAGACTTGCTAACATTGTCGATTGCCATAACTGAAGGCTTTTTACAAAAGTCTTCTCATCTATCAGGGAATTTTGCATGAGTTTTCATCACCATGTGCTATTTGCTGAACACAAGACAAAGAAATTACTTTCCTAAAAAACACTTCTGCATTGTAACCTCTGTTGGGAACAAGGGAAAGAGAATCCAAAACATAATTTTGTACTTTTGTTTTCTCCTTGGATGCAGAGACTCAGCTGGAGATGCCCGAGGCAGTCTGGTCCCCAGAGATCTTCAAGGGCCAAGACTTCTCTGTGGAGACTAGAGTAGGAGGAGTGGGCCTGTAAGTATCTAACATTCAGGGTGCTGGAAGACAGAGATCACCCCAAATGTTCATAAAACTATAAAAGATCCATTTATCTTGTCCCATTGTCCTTGTCTCTGACATGGACCTGAGTAATGTCCCAATGTGCTTCCTCAGGTGGGGCAGGCAGACCAGAGCGTGGGCATCTCTAGGACAGGTCATTTCTGATTCTGGACAGCTCCTCATTGTCCATGACTAAGGAGGCTGACTTTGCTCTGGTCTGAGAGCGTCTTTGGTTTTCCCAGGCTTGGAACTTTGGCTAATTTTCCGGGAGATGTTGCCCCATATTCATAAAAATCCTTCTCAACTGTTTTCTTTCCTTCTCATATGTCTGCTGCTGCACCTTCCAGGCTCTGGGCACAGGAGTGAGAAGACCCGCTGCTTCCACCAGATTAACCCCATTGTTTCCCAAGATGGGGACCTGGAGATTGGGATCTTTTTACCCTTGTTCTCAGTTGAAGTCAACAACATGACAGGAGCAGAACTGTTTAAAAGTCCTAATAAAGCTTGTAAGCCTTATCAGTAAGTACCCCACTATGTCTAGGCATATTTTCACTGTGATGATTAAAAATGGGCCTTTATAGAAGGAGCAGTAGGGTAGGCTCATGCAGCATGAGACAATGGATATTCCCCCTCTCTTCTTATCACTGAATTTTTGACATTCTTGGTTGGGTTTTTGGTTTTTTTTGGAAGGGGGAAGGCAGGTCAATTGGAGTTAAGTGACTTGCCCAAGGTCATACAGCTACTAAGTGTTAAAGATTTGAACTGGTCCTCCTGTCTCCAAATCCATTGAACTGGATTTGAACTCAGGTCCTCCTGTCTCCATGGCCGGTGCTCTATTGACTGTGCCATCTAGCTGCCCCAATTTTTCACATTCTTCTCAGTTTCCCCTATATCTGATTGTCTTTCCAAAGCAAATAGAGGAAACCTCTCTCTTTTACTTTCCCTTTCACACTACTGTCCAAGAGACTTATACCAAGAAAGCTGAGTCCTGAGCAGGCTCGATCTTTTATCACTCTGTCTTTCCTGTCCTCATCTTTTGTTGATATTTAAGTAGTGGAAATAATTAAAGTCCTTATACCCCATGCCCCTCTGGAATTAGGGTAATATCCTGAAGCAGGAGAAGTTCTTGAGGCCTGTTCCCCTTTCACATTCTCAGAGTTATCCTTGTTAAGTGTACTGATATTGGAAAAGGAGATGTCTGCCCCATCTGTCAGAACGAAAGCTCTCATATTTAGGCTCTGCATTTTTCCATCAGATGATAAGTGCACACAACATTTTAGGGAGTCATGGAATCTCCTTCTTTAGGGAAAATGTTTTCTATTCTCCCCACCCACTCTGCCAGCGGTCAATACATTGGCAGATCTTCTCACTCTTGTGAGTGTGTGAATCATTTTCTTTGCTTATTCTTGGTGCTAGTTGCATGTTCATGGTAGTCAGAGCAGTCCAGACTAGGAACCACACCCAAGCTGACTAAACCAGCCCAGGAAAGAGTGTGAAGCTGAGGGCTCAGGAGGTCTGAGTTTATTTGGAAGAGAATGGTATAACCAGAATACAGCTGTAACAGGTGCTGAGTGAGATGTACAACTGTCTTTATGCAATGCCTGCTATTGCTCAGTGATGTCTGCAGTATTCAGGTCCTCTTCAGGTCACATGGGAGCTTGGTGCTATTTCTCTAGGTCAGTTTTGCTGAAATCAAAGCATCCAAGAGAAACGGAACTGAACTTCCTCTCTGGGACTCTGATGAAGAATGTTGACATTCATGCTGATGGCAGGCCTTAGATTTGGGTTTTGTCCTGTGTTATGTTTTTGCATAAATCCAGGTTTACATCACAGGAACTCTGTGTGTAGTAATGCAAATTCACACACAAGCCTCTGTAATTCTGCCCTGCTGAAATGCCATTCTGACTGAAATTCAATAGTCCCTGGGGAGTTTCTCTTTGTAATAGCTGAGGAATTCAGATTAGCAGCTGTCTCTTTCTTCTGGTTGTGGGATACAGACTATGAGAGACATCAGATGGTTCTTTGGCAAATGAACATTCTCATTACTTCTTCTGTACTTTCTTGTAGCTAAATGCTCCTAGAAATTTATCTTACTTTCTAGGACCTCCTAATGTCTCTGAATTTTATTTCCCTTTATACTTTTCTTTCCACTTATAAATAAGATTTTAAGTCATAATTTTTTGTCTAGAAGACAAATCTTTAAGTCATTGCTTACACTTTTTATGCTTTAAAAAGCTTATTCTAATTTCTTTATTATTCACCAACTAGGCAGATCTGGTGTTTGTCTTAGAGGGGAAAGAAGGTTCTACCATGCCTTTGTGAAACTTCCAGCAAAAATCCTGTTCTACGCCAAATGCCCCTTTATTCTCTATGCAGTCTCTGAATTTTATCTCCAGAACAGCACTTCTTGGTGAGGCTATATTTATGTGCTTTTTAATTCTAATTTGGTGGAAAATGACATAAGAAGAAAAAAATAGACACAGGTTCTCAAATTTTCTGAAATGCAGCCAGTGATGTCTTAAGAAAGATTCAAAATCCTGTGGCTCTTATCATGTTAAGTGAGGTAGCCAGGACTTGGGATTCTGTCGCGCTCACCTCCTGCCTGCATTAAAACAGGCCCAGATTAACTGAGAAGTGGCACCTGCTGGAAAAATCTTACTAGGTTGGATATATGTAAAATCATTGCCAAAACAAGAGATATTTGTTCATTATTATTGGCTTCCTGGTTAAAAACTTGGTACTAAGCCACAACCTTTAAAATGACTTTAGATTTCTCCTCTCCTTGTTCCCCATAAGGCAGGGCAGGAAGTGAGGATAGAGGGAAGCCTGAGTCATAACCTCATCTTCCATTGGAGATATCAGGCAGGATCTGAGGAAGACACTTGGGGTCTACATGGGCAGCACCTCTTACTCCCACATCGGTGTGAGTTTGTTTGTATCATTTCCTCCTCTTAGAATGGCCTTTTCCCCAAACACCCCAATATCAATATAATTTTCAATGTTCATGGGCCGTGATGCCCTCCATGACACCTTCTCTTATTTCTTCAGGGGCATGGGGCTTTTCTCTTGTCAGTTTTCTGAGACCCCAGTGCCATTCACCTTGGATATATTTCCTACCAGCTTGTGTTATAGTTATTGTTCTAGCTACTATCTGTCCCGCTATAGCCAAGCGTTGTAGAGTCAAGGACCATGCAGATTCTTTAGAGGACCTAGTCCATACAGGGTGCTCAATATTTATTTGTGGAATTAGTGACTGTCTCAGGCAGGCAGAATCACATAAGAACTTAAAGCCACTAGTCCTCACCATCTCAGGAATCACAAGAAGGGAAGACTATAGGAACAAGGCACATGGAGATGGTGATTTCTAATTCAATGCAATGAGAGGAAGAGCCCTTGGAGTCCTTGGCCTTCTTTCAGATGTCTGGGGTTGTCATCCTTCAGAAAACTATTCTTTTTGAAGGCTTTGTTAATGTTCTATGTTGTCACCCCCATAGGTGGATGCACAAAAATTACCAGCAGGCTTTGGCTCTTGTGTTTGCTGTAGAGGAAATTAACAGGGATCCCAAACTGTTGCCCAACATTTCCTTAGGATTTCACATCTACAACACCTACCACAGTGATGAGAGGACCTTGGAGAGCTCCCTGCTCTGGCTGTCTGGGCAGGGCCAGCTCATCCCTAACTACAGCTGCAGAGAGCAGGACAAGGCTGTGGCTGTCATTGGAGGGGTCACATCAGCCCTCTCTCTCCAGATGGGGACCCTGCTTGACCTCTACAAGGTTCCACAGGTGAGTGGTATTGAATCTGACATATCCTATGCCTGTAACAACTAAAATAATCACAATCAAACTGCAGCAACAAGAATAATGAGCATTTTTGAAGTGCTTCAAGGTTTTGAAATGGTTTACTTATGTGTTTCTTTCATCTTTACAACAAACCCGTAAGGCAGGTGGATTATTACTCCCCATTTTACAGAGGAGGATCCTGGGATTGAGAAAAGAAAATTCCTTGTCCAAGATTATTCAGCTAATATGTTTTGCAGCAGCATTTGATCTCAGTTCTTCTTTCTATCATTTTAACACTCTTGCCACTGAACTATGCATATGTCTCTACCATCTGGAAAGGTGACTCTGCCTTGGAACATCACCCAGATTGTAAGACAAGGATAGAAGTGGAATCATTTAACTTCCAATCCATGAAAGCATCTAAGAGGCAATCTGGATACACTTGCCCATTATACAGATAAGGTCACTGAAGATCGTAGAAATTAAAATGTTTGCTCAATGTTACAGTTAACAGGTATAAGAATTACGACTAAAACTTAGATTCCTGATTGTTCAGTTGAATGATCAATCAGTCTGTTACATCTTACTCTATTTCACCTTTCAAAATCATTTAGTTCATTAATCTTAGTTCTAAATCTATTGAGAAGAGTGTTCTTTGCCAAAGGAAGGCTGCACATGAGCACTGGCATAAAAGCTGCAGGTATTTGGGAGTGCCTATGAAGCTGTGCTAATAACACCATAAGTACTTTTAAGAATGTGCAGGTCCTGGAGTAAATTCCTGATATTTCTCAGAAATAGGCCAGGGACATGGTTTTTTATTGGCATTTTTATTTTTTAACACATTTTTAAAAGTTTCGAGTTCCAAATTCTATCCCTCGCTCCCTACTCTCCCCCCTCCCTGAGATGGTAAGCAACCAGATACAGGTTTTACATGTGCAATTTTGTAAAGTATTTCCATATTAGTCATTCTGTACAAGGAGAATAAAAGAAAAGAAAAAATGGAAGGAAGTGAAAATAACATGCTTCAGTCTGTAGTCAATCAACATTAGTTCTTTCTCTGGAGGCAGATAATATGCTTCATCATTAGTCATTTGGAATTTTCTTGGATCACTGTGTTGCTGAGAGTAGCTGAATTGTTCTTCATTGAACAGTATTGCTGTTCTTTCTCTTGGTTCTATTCACTTCTTTATTCATCAGGTCCTGTAAGGTTTTCCAGGTTCTTCTGAAATTATCCTGTTGTCATTTCTTACAACACAATGCTTCATTGCAATCATAGATCACAGCTTGTTTGGCCATTCTCCAACTGATGGGCATCCCTTAGGTTTCCATTTTTTTTGTCACTACAAAAAGATCTGCTATAAATATTTTTGTACAAATAGGTCATTTCCCCTTTTTGTCAGTGACATTGTTAAAGTGGACAGAAGACACATAGCTACATGTAGTATGAGGACCATCCTTTCAGAAAGTAGTTCACTTTTTAATGACTGGAAGGAATCTTCCATGAGCACTGCCTTTGGTGCTGGGCTAACCTGCACTTCAGGCCTTTGTCATTGACCAGGCACATAAGTGACTGCTTTGTTAGTTCAGAACCAAGAACAGAAGTGGGGGTGGCTTCATGGAACAGAAATAAAGGAAGAGGTGATTCTTAGATTTCATGAAATGGAGGCCAGTTTTATTATGACATTATTCACTTTGAAGTGACTGAGGGGCTCTTTCCACTTTATACTCACACTCCTCATGTTAATGATTTCATAGCTTCATTCAATATTATTTATCTTCCACAGCTGCACAGTTACTGAGTCAGCATTTCAGGGCCTCGAAGGAATATTGAAAAGGAGCTTTGTGGTGTCAATAGCATTGAATTCTGGTCATAGATATGGAGACCAAAACATGTACATACATACATAAATATGTAAATACCTCTGTCTGTATGTTTGTGTGTATATGTGTATGTATATACAGATATGTGTATACATATGCATATATGTATATTACTATATATGTACACATATATTTATATACACACTCACAATCTTCCCAGATTAAATGACATGGGGATTAGCTCTGGGTTTGGATTTGGAAATCAGAGTGAGATCCCTAAGTCAGGGCATTCATACACAGAATTCATCTCACATCTTTGTTTGCCGGATGATATAGTAGCATAAGGTCCTGGATAAGCAGTTTGGTGTGTCCATTCTGGGCTACTTTTTCCTTGATCCTAATGGGGTACAGCATGGCAGGAGAGGAGCTATGTGTCTGCTTACACAGATGGGTAGATTTCTTCATAGTGTGATATGTGGATTCATATCTCTTATCCTGATATCTGAAAACAATGATTGTTATTAGCAAGGCCTGGCATCAGTCCTATTATGGAACTGATTTGCTTTTTTTTATTAATGAGACCAGGTTTCTTCTTCAACCAGAAGGTTGGGTCATGAGTATCAGGGAGTTGGGCAGAACTTCTGATGCCTTTAGGTGCACAAACACTACATTTCAGTTATGTATGAGATCTCATCCACAGAATGGAGCTATGGTGGGTATAGAGAGTCATGAAAATCTGAGATGTGGTTAAGCCATGCTTTGTGTTATCAATGTTTTCCATGTGCCTGAGAGCAGTAGAGGGCACCAGACCACTTATACAAAGTTTAGCATACATTTAACTCCTTACAATTAATTTTGTATTTATTATTTACTTCCCCACAGTTACATGTAAAGACAAGTTTTAAAATATTTCTTTTTAAAACTTTGATTTCCAAATTCTCTCCCTTTCTTCCTCCTCACCCTCCCCCATTGAGAAGGCAAGCAACTCCATATATGTTATATATGTGTAGTCATGCAAAAACATTCATAACAATTATGTTGTGAAAGAAAACATAGACCAAAAATCTCAAGAAAAATAAAGAAAGTGAAAAAACCCACAAAAGTTGCTTTACTCTATACTCAGACACAATCAGTTCTTTCTCTGGGGATGGATAGTATTTTTCATTCTACGTCATTCAGAGTTTTCATGGATCATTGTGTTCCTGAGAATAGTTAAGTCACTCACAGCTAATCATCTTACAATATTGCTACTACTTTGTACACAGTCCATTTCACTTTGCATCAAACCATGTCAATCTTTCTAGGTTTTTTTGAGAGAATCCTGTTCATCATTTCTTATAGTACAATAGAATTACATCATAAGTACATACCACCACTTATTCAGCCACTCCCCAATTGATGTGCATCCCCTCAATTTCTTATTCTTCACCCCCAGAAAAGAGCTGGTGTAAATATGTTTGTCCATATACATCCTCTTCCTTCTTGTTTTTTGTCTCTTTTGGGATACAAACCTAGGAGTGGTATTGCTAAGTCAAAGGGCATGCATAGTGTTATATCCCTTTGGGCATAGTTCCAAATTGCCCTTTAGATGAGTTTTATCGATTCACCACTCTGACAATCCCTTAATGTCTCATTTTTGCCACATTCTCTCCACAATTTGTCATTTATCTTTTCTGTCCTATTATATAATCTAACAGGTATGAGGTAGTGTCTCAGAATTGTTTTAACTGCATTTCTCCAATCAATAGTGAGTTCGAATATATTTTTATATGGCTATGGGTAGCTTTGAAGACTGATTATATCTTTTGCCTAATTTTATCAATTGGGGAATGGCTCTTATTTTTAGAAATGTGACACAATTCTCTATATGTTGGAGAAATTAGACTTTATCAGAGAAGCTTCCTTAAATTTTTTTTCACAATTGCTATTGATAACCGTATTTCCCTCCCTCTTAGTCCCATTACCCGAGTTTATTCTATTCTCTCTTCTTTCACCATGTTCTGAAAAGAGTTTTGCTTCTGATTGCTCCTTTCCCTATCTGCCCTCCTTTCTATCACCTGCCCACCTTCTCTTATCTCCTTCCCCTTCTATTTTCTTACAGGGTCAGATAGATTTCTACATCCCACTGCCTGTGTGTCTTATTTCCCAGTTACATATAAAACAATTATTAACATTTATTTTTAAAAATTTGTTTTCAAAATTCTCTCTCTCCCCCCCTCCCCACCCGCCCTAACTTAGAAGGCAAGAAATTCAATATAGGTTATACATGTGTAGTCATGCAAAACACTTCTGTAATAGCTATGTTATAAAAGGCTAACTCTATTTCCCTCCATTCTATCCCACCCCCCATTTATTCTATTCTTGCCTTTTACCTTGTCCCTCCTCACAAGTGTTTGCTTCTGACTACACACTCCTCCAATCTGCTCTACATTCTATCATCCACCCTTGTCTCTTTCCCCCCTACTTTCCCATAGGGTAAGATAGATTTCCATACCCAAATGAGTATGTATATTATTCCATTCTTAATTCAATTCTGAGGAGATAAAGTTTCACTCATTCTCTCTCATCTCCCCCCTCTTCCTCCCCCCACTGTAAAACTTTCTTCTTGCCTCTTTTATGTGAGATAATTGACCACATTCTATCTCTCCTTTCCTACTTCTCCAAGTACATTCCTCTCTCTCACTTCTTATTTTTAATTTTTAGATAGCATGCCTTCATATTCAACTTACCCTGCACCCTCTGTCTATATATTTTCTCTCCAACTACCCTAATAATGAGAAAGGTGTCTTGAGTTATAAATATCATCTTTCCATGTAGAAACATAAACATTCAACTTTAATAAGTCCCTTATGACTTCTCTTTCCTGTTTACTTTTCCATGCTTCTCTTCATTCTTGTATTTGAAAGTCAAATTTTCTTTTCATTGAGAAGGTTTGAGAGTCCTCTATTTCTGTGAGTGTCCCCCTTGAAGTATTACACTCCGTTTTTCTGGGTAGATGATTCTGGTTTGTAATCTTAGCTCCTTTGACCTCTGGAATATCATATTCAAAGCCCTCTGATCCCTTCATGTAGAAGCTGCTAAATTTTGTATAATCCTGACTCTGGCTGCATGATACTTGAATTGCTTCTTTCTGTCTGCTTGTAATATTTTCTCTTTGATTTGGGAATTCTGGAATTTGACTATAGTGTCCCTGGCAACTTTCATTTTGGGATCTCTTTCAGGAGGTGATCAGTGGATTCTTTCAATTTCTATTTTACCCTCTAGTTCTAGAATATCATGGCAGTTTTCCTTGATAATTGCTTGAAAGAAGATGTGTAGCTCCTTTTTTTTTATTAAGGCTTTCAGGTAGTGCAACAATTTAAAAATTATCTCTCTTGGATGTATTTTCCAGTTCAATTGTTTTTTCCCACAAGATGTTTCACATTGTCTTCTATTTTTTCATTCTCTGTGTTTAAAAATTTTTTTTTTATTTCTCATAAAGTCATTAGCTTCCATTTTGTCTGTTCTAATTTGTTTTTTTTCCTTTCTTTTTTGGGAGGGCATGGCAATTGGGTTTAAGTGACTTGCCCAAGGTCACACAGCAAGTAAGCGTTATGGGTCTGAAGCTGGATTTGAACGCAGGTCCTCCTGACTCCAGGGACGATGCTCTATTCACTCAGTTTCCCATATATTTGAGAAATATGAACTTTATCAAACATCCTGCAAGTTTTTCCCCTTGTTTTCACTGACTTTCTTCATCAGGCTTCCATTTTATTCCCACTTTTCTTTTACACACTTTCCATTATACTTTTCTGTTGGATAAGTTATATTTCTACACCCAATTGAGTAAGTATTTACATTCTTCCACCTTTGAACCAATTCAGGTTAGAGTGAGGTTCAAGTGTTGCTGCCTCTCCTCAGCATTTTACTCTCCACTGCAAAAGTTCTTCCTTATGCACCTCTTTTAAGTGAGATATTTTTTCTCTCCCTTCTCCCAGGGCATCTCTTTCACTGGACAATTCTTTATTTTCTTCATCCTAAAATAACCGATGTATTCCCATATACTGTGTCTCTGTAAAATTCTCCTAACTTCCCTAGTGATGAAAAAGTTCTTAGAAGTTATGGGTATCATCTTCCAGTATATGAAATATAAAGAGTTTAACCTTGTTGAGTCCCTTATGATTCCCCATTAATTTTTACCATTTGAGCTTTACTGGAGTCTTGTACTGGAAAGTCAAATTTTCTATTTAACTCTGGTCTTCTCTTCAAGAATATTTTCAAGTACTCTATTTCATTAATTGTGAATTTTCCCTCACAAAATTACATTCAGTTTTTTTGGGTAGGTTTTCTTGGTTGTAATACTAGATCTTTGCTTTCTGGACTATCATTTCTCAAGATCTCTTGTCCTTTAATACAGAAACTGCTAAACCTTATGTGATCCTAAATATTACACCATGATGTTTGCATGATTTCTTTCTTGGTGGTTGAAATATATATATATATGTATATTTTTAATCTGAGAGCTCTGGAATTTGGCTACAATATTCCTGGGAGCTTTCATTTTGGAATTTCTTTCAGGAGGTGATCAGTGGATTCTTTCAATTTCCTATTTTACACACTGGCTCTAAGATATTGAAGCAGTTTTCCTGCTCATAATTTTTTTTAAGCAATCGGGGTTAAGTAACTTGCTCAAGGTTACACAGCCAGTTATTTCTGGGTGTGGTGCTGAGTATCTAAGCCCAGATTTGATCCCCAGATCATCGCGACACTGGAGCCTGTGCTCTTACTCGCCGAGCCACCTAGCCGCCCCTAAGCAATTGGGGTTAAGTAACTTGCTCAAGGTTACATGGTTAGGTGTTTCTGGGTGGGTGCTAAGTGTCTGAGCACGGGATTCGATCCCCAGGTCATCTTGACACTGGAGCCAGTGCTCTTACTCACTATGCTACCTGGCCTCCCCTTGCTCATAATTTTTTGGTATAGGATATCTAGGTTCTTTCTTTGCTTATAACTTTCAGGTACTCCAATAATTCTCAAATTAGCTCTCAGCAATGTATTTTCCAGGTCAGTTATTTTTCTAAAGATTTATTTTACATTTTCTTTAATTTTTTTTTTTTTGCTTTATTATTTCTTGATGCTTCATGGAGTCATTATCTTCCACTTGTCCAATTCTAATTTTCAGTGTATCAATTTCCTCAGTGAGCTTTTGTTCCTCTTTTTTGGTCAATTCTGTTTTAAAGGTATTGTTTTCTTCAATATTTTCATGCTGTTTTTTTTTTTTTACCAAATTGTTAATTGCCTTTTCATAATTTTCTTTCCTCACTCTCATTTTTTACCTATTTTTTACTCTTTCACTTGTATTTCATTTTGAAAATAATTTCTTAGCTTTTCCAGGAATTCTTGTTTGGCTTCTGTATAGTTCTTAGTTTTTTTTCCTTTGTGGCCTTGTTTGTCAATTGTTTTGACTTCATTGTCTTTTTCTGAGACTGTGTTTTGATTTTACTTTTTACCATACTAGATTTTTATGGTCAGACTTTTTTATTGTTTGCTCATTTTCCAGTCTGCTTCTTGACTTTTAACTTTTTGTTTATGTTAAATTTCTCTTCTATTTTCAGTGTGGGTTTTAGGGGTCGGGATCCTACTGAGGTTTAGGCTCTTTTGGCAATGCTATTTTCAGAAATAGATCCAGGGATTTCAAAGATTTTGGTGCTTCCAAGATGATATGATCTTGGGAGAGATGTAATCACTTGGCCCCTGATCGCTTACACTGGCTCATCAGGTCCCCTCCTGACAACATTGCGATCAAATGTAGAGTTTTCTTGGTAATGAAACTGAAGTGGTTTGCCATGTCCTTCTCCAACTAATGCTACAGGTTCTGAAACCGAGGCAAGCAAGATTAAGGGGCTTGCCTACACTTCTGTGAAGTGTATGAGACTAGATGTGAACTGAGGAAGCTGAGACTTCCTGAGTCCAGGACTGGCGCTGTATCTGCTACCCAAGTCTTCTGCCTCTCTCTCACTGTTGCCATGGGTCAAACTGATCCATGTTTCTTTCTTATCCAGATCAGCTACGGTCCTTTTGATTCAATTTTTACTGACAAGGTCCAGTTTCCTTCACTCTATCAGATGGCTCCCAAAGACACTTCTCTTTACCGAGGTGTTGTCTGTTTAATGGTATATTTTGAATGGAACTGGATAGGTCTCATTGCCTCAGATGATATGAGAGGTGAGGAATTCCTCTGGGAAATGAGAGGAGCAATGACAAAGAATAGTGTTTGTGTGTCCTTTGCAGAGAAGATCCCTGTCAGTGAGAGAAGACACACGGAATCACAAGAGAACTTCATGCCCAGGATCTTAGCATCATCAGCCAATGTGATTGTTGTCCATGGTGACACAGATTCATTAATGATTCTGAGATATTCACAAATACCTCTTTTACCCACAAGAAAGGTATGGATTGTGACACCTCACTGGGACATTACTATGAGACACCTGTATGTTGAAGGTCTTCCTTTCCATGGGGCTCTCACATTTTCATACTTGACTAATGAAATCCCTGGTTTCAAGACTTTTCTTAGGAGAGTTACACCCTCCAAATATCCAGATGACATTTTACTGAAGGAATTCTGGCGCTCAGCTTTTAGCTGTGCAGATCAACCAGACAACCCAGACCAAGACATCTGTTCACTAAATGCATCTTTGGAGATTTTGCCTCTGTGCTTTTTTGATATGACTATGTCTGGCTTGAGTTACACCATCTACAATACTGTCTATGCTGTGGCTTGGACTCTCCATGAAATGTTTAGGAGAAAATCAGAGAAAAGATCAATGGGAGATGAAGACCATCTAGTACCTCATTCTTGGCAGGTAATATTGAATTTGTGGTCACTTTTTAGCTATGGTGAAGTGCAGATATATTTTGGGACTGGGTGGGACAAAATGGATAATAAAGTACTTTTTAGCTTTCAAGTTCTCAGGTTATCTATAGTTTAAATATTGTATTGTTAATTCCTCATTCTTGCCAATCTGCATGTGAATGTTATAATTGCTGTTGCTTTCACAGAGTCTGGGAGAGATGTGATCACTTGTCCTCTGATCACTTGTTCCTGTCCATCAGGTACTCTCCTGACAATATTGTGATCAAATTTAGAGTTTTCTTGGTAAAGATACTGAAGTGGTTGCCATGTCCTTCTCCAACTAATGCTACAGATGATGAAACTGAGGCAAGCAAGATTAAATGACTTGCTTACACTTCTACTGAGTGTATGAGACTAGATTAGAGCTGACCAAGATGAGACTACCAATTAGTAGTAATTCATTTATGTGGAAAGTCATCTCTTTTGCAACAATTTTGCCAGTGCTTCAGGAAGTCAGGTTACCAATCACCTCCAAAGGTATCTCATTCAATTTTGTGGCAGCTGTAATTCCTTAAAAATGTCATCCTTAGCAAAAGTGGGTCTGATTAGGCTATAAAACATCCTACACTGGGGGACAACCAAGCCAATGTCCCATCCTTATACATTCTCCTCCTCCCAGAGAGTAATTTTTCATTAATTCTCATTCTGAGTTCTAAGCAGTTGCAGTTATGTTATGATATTTCTTCATAAATCATCAGTTATGCAGTTTATCATTAATCAATCAATTAACTCTGAAAACTCATTTCCGTTTATAAATGAACTGGAGAAACTTCTTTTCCTATAAAATTTTAATGATCTCTTCAATCAATCCCTGGAATCATAAGCTTAGACAAATACAAATTCCAATGGCCATTTAATTTATCAAGAATATAACAAATTGGGGTGGCTAGGTGCCGTAGTGAGTAAAGCTCCAGCCCTGGAGTCAGGAAGACCCAAGTTTGGCTCCAGCCTCAGACACTTAACACCCACACAAAAAAAACTAGCCATGTAACCTTGGGCAAGTTATTTAACCCCAATTGTCCTCCGAAAGGAAAATAAAAGAGTGTAACAAATTACACAAAGAAAAGCTTCCATCGCATATTTGTGATGATAAAGATTCTGGATAAAATCACCTCTAGCCATTAATGGAAGCTGTTGATTTTTTCACAATTATGGAAATAAACACTCCTAACAGTCTACTCTCAAGATATCAAAGTTCTCTCAAGATTTTTCCTCAGGATTTCTTCACAGGCTTATGTAAACTCAGATCTCTCAAAATGTTTTTCAGACTTTCTCATAATCATTAAGTTGTTTAGTGTCTCGGGAAAGAAATTATCTATGTTCTTTCTGTGTCTCACACAGTCTCTCTCACCTTCGCCATTTACTTTTCCCATGTGGCAGATAAACTGAGTCTTTTTATGACGCTATTCCCTGTTAAAATACCCTTTTCCTAATAATGTCGTTATTTTTGCAGGGAGGGGCTATAGACTTTGGTGTTTCATTTTTATAAAAAAAAACAAGGCTCTTCTGATTATTCATTTTATTCTTGGAAATGTCTCTCTTTATAGCCAAGGGTAGGCATGGAATGATCACTCACAGGCTTGATCCCACCACTGATCACCATGGAAGCTTTAACCTGCTCTGGCTCTGACCTAGGCTACTTGTCATCAGGTAGCTTGGTGACATTTTGCATATAAGAGCTCAACATATTTTTGACAAAATTAACCCATACATCCAAGCAGCTTTAGCACTGCTGCAAGTGAGAAGTTCTGAACTTAATAATCCACCAGACTCAGCCTCCCCAACCACAGGGACTACATGTATGTGCCATGATGTGAAGCAGTATCTTTTCCTTAACATTCAGTCTTTGCTCCCAGTTATTTCTTCTGGGCCAGGTAGACATAGCACAATCATCTTGCAAATGATATCTATTCAGGTCTTAGGAGAATACCACCGTACCTTCTCCAGTTCTTCCTTTTCGAGGATAAATGTCTCTTGCTCAGTAAAATCATCCCGAAATTTCGGTGTCTCTATCATGTTAAGTATACACAGGCAGTTTTCTCCCTAATCTAACTCTTCCAGTTCACAGCCCTTTTTATCAAATCTTCAGATACCAAGGCAAATATATTTTTACTAACCCTCATTAACTCCATCCTTGACTAAGTGTCCCCTCATTTTTCCAATTTAAGATTTGATCTAGCGAGTGTTCTGTTGTAATATTAGGGTAGATCTCTCAGTCATGAAACCCTCAATTTAAATATGCCTTTTGGACACGTACTATGTGATCCTGAACAACTTTCTCAAGCTTTTTATGCCCCACGTTATTGTAAAAGAGTATAATTTTCCAACTCATATGGAATCTGCTGTATTGCACGAGTAAAGGGATTTTCCTCACCAGGGAACTCCCCAATCTCATGAAATTACAGAAATTGAAGTTAACATAATTTTTTTGCTTTTTTTTTTTGCAGGGGGCAGGGTAGGGCAATTGGGGTTAAGTGACTTGCCCAAGCTCACACGGCTAGTTTTTTTTTGCGTGTGTGTTTCAAGTGTCTGAGGCCTGATCTGAATCTAGGTCCTCCTGAATCCAGGGTTGGTTCTCTACTCACTGCGACACCTACCGTGTTTCCCCGATAATAAGACCTATCCCAAAAATAAGCCCTCCCCTTACTGTGTAAGATTCCTCTAAAGTAAGCCCTCCCCCGAAAATAAGCCCTATTGAGATTGCTACTGTAGTGAAAGTGATCCCCTGCGCTACACGCTACATTATGGTACCCTCTGTATGCACCGTGCCCCCCTCCCCTGGGTGAAATGCACGCAGCGCTCTGAGCTGCATCCAATCAGAGCTGCAGCAGTGAGCACGTCATCCTGTTCTTCCCCAGTGATTTGCTTGCTGGCGCCATTGAGAGCAGTGCCACGGAGGAGAGCTGAGGCAGGACAACATAAGCCCTCCCCTGAAAATAAGCCTTCTGGTGTTTTTCTTTCCAAAAAAAAATTAAGAAGACAGTGTCTTATTATCGGGGAAACACGGTAGCTGCTTTCAGTTAATATCATCTGAAAGTCCCTTCAGAGACAATCTTCTGAAATAGTTGATCACATTAAACTAACTATCCACTTCGATTTTGACTACTTTCTTGTCATGTATGTAGAAGATTTTCCTTGATTCCATAGAATTTGAGGTTTTGGGTTTTTTTTAGCTTTTTGGAGGGGGGAAGGCTGGGTAATTGGGGTGAAGTGACTTGACCAAGTCACACGGCCAATAAGTGTTAAGTGTCTGAGGCTGGATTTGAACTCAGGTCGTCCTGACTCTAGGGACGGTGCTCTATTCCCTGTGCCACCTAGTCACCCCCTGAATTTAGTTGTTTTTTTTTTAACCAGAAACATCCTCAAGATCATGCCAAAGGAACATTCTAAAAAGACCATGACAAGTTAGTGCACTCCACTGAATATCAAAGAAGAAGAAATTTAGTAGTAATCCATTTCAAGGTTTAAATTCGTCTGCTCTTCCAAATAAAAAGACTTAGGCATGATGACACAATCAATCAATAGCCATTTACTAAGCACTTCCCATTGCCAGGCACTGTGCCATATACTTATGATACAAAAGAGGCTGAAGACAGTCCACACACAAGAAATTCATTATCCAAAAAGAAAACAAGAAAACAAATATGAAAAAATAAGTTATATCCAGGATAAATGGGAAATATAAGAAAGAATCAATGGAAGGAGTGAAATAGATTTAAGAGGGGTGGCAAAAGTTTCCTATAAATGAGAGAATTTTAGCTGAGACTTAAAGAAAGCCAGGGAGTCTAGTAAGTGGAGATGAGGAAAAAGAGTGTGGGAGGCATGAAAGAATGCCTGGAGCTGAGAGGTGGAATGTCTTGTTAGAAGAGCTGCAAGAGGGTCACTGTCACTTTATCAGAGTATGTGATGAGGAGTGAAGGCATGAGAAAACTGGGTAAGTAGAAAGGGACTAAGTTAGTAAGGGATGTGAATGCCAAACAAAAGACTGTATTTGATTTGATCCTGGAGGTGATTGGGAGACCCTGGAGATTTTTGAATAGAGGAGATGACATGTCCATATCTGTGCTTTGGGGAAATCCCTTTAGCTGTTCGATGGAGGGTGGATTAGACTGAAGAGGCTTGAGGCAGGCAGAGCCACCAGAAGTCTATTGCCATAGTCCACGTGTGTGGCGATGAGGGCCTGTGCCAGGGTGGTGGTGAAGAAATAGAGGAAAGGCTGGTTTAAAATGGAGCTTGCTTGGTGTGAGGATTGAGAGAACCAGTCTGATTAACACTGACTCCATTTCGGGCTGCCACGTTGGATTCTTGCCCATCTTGTTGTTTTTCTGTAAATCACTCTTGAGAAAATAGATGATATAAGGTCAAGGGTTGGGAACCTGAGGCCTTGAGGTCACATGTGACCCTCTAAGCCTTGGGTGTGGCCTTTTGACTGGGTTCAAGTTTTGTAGAACAATTGTGTTCATTAAGGGGGCTTGTTCTGTGAAGTTTGGATTCAGTCAGCCGGCCGTACTCGAGGACCTAGAGAACCATATATGGCCTCCACACTGACTGGTTTCCCACCCCTAGATACGCCATATGTGGTTTGGTAAATGCAGGTGGATGTAATTCATCAGAATCTCTCAATTCTGGGAAAGCAAAGATCTCAAAACCCACTTGCCCCCTTCCAACCCAAAGAAACTCACCCCCCCCCTGCCCCTTCCCTATCTTGGGAAATTTACCATCTTTCCTTTAATTAGAAATCAGATTATCTAATCTTATATCCTGGCTTATACCTTGTTAGTTTTCTTTTAATGCAGAAAAATCTTTCCCCCCCCACCTGCTGTATTCAAGGTCCAGTACCAATGTGATGAGGCTTGGCCCTGATTTTTCATTGACACTCATTGTTTAATAAATCCATATGCTCAGAATCTTGAACCTCTGTTGCCTGTGTTATCTGAGATACAATCCATCACAGCAGCAGTGTTAGAGAAGAGAAGGAGGCACATTGAAGAGAAGTCTCAAAGGTGGAATCAAGAGGCTGTGACAACATATTGAATAGAAAGGGTGAAAGGTGGGGAGTACCAAGGCTAATCCTGTACTGAGCCTGAGGGTCTGAGAGGATGAGGTTGCCCTCTGCAATAAATGAGGAAAGTAGGAGAGGGAAGAACTTGGGGGGAAGACAATGAGTTCTGCTTAAAATGTGTTGATTTTAACATTGACCATCCAGGTTGTTGGAAATGTGAGACTGGATGACAGGGGGCTGTAAGGCTGCCAAGTCAGGGGACTTCTTTCCCTATGTCGCATGATGACCGGCTGAAAGAACTGGGCAGTTGGGGAATAGAGGATTCAAAGGAGTGGGACAGTATAGGTTTGCTCAAGAATTTGAAAGATTTGCTCATGGAAGAAGGATCAAACTTGTTCTATTTTGCCCAAGAGGGAAGAAGCAAGAGCCGGGAGTGGAAGGTGCCAAGAAGCAAAGACGTTCATGAGGTCGGGATAGTCATTGGAGCTGTCCAAAAGGGCAGTGGCTGGGGGTTGGGAAGATCCACCTCATTGCAGCACTTCTAGCAGGGCAATTAGCATGGTCTGTTGCCCTTAAGAACCATTGATGGATTTATCAATTTAATCAGAATTTTTAGGTATTTTGCAATGGGAATAATTTTAGGGATAGGTTGGGAAAGAAAGTCACTGAGGGTCATCATTTCCATAGAAATCTTAAGGATGTGTGAGTGTGAGTGTGTGTGTGAGTGTGAGTGTGAGTGTACCCTGTATATATACAGCCCCTGTAGGGGTAGCACACACGTATATGCAGATGTGGATGCCTCCGGCCTTTCTCTGGGAACTGGCAATTGCCTTGACTGGATGTGAATCCAACAAAATCAGGGTTATCTTTTTTTAGAAGGCTGCCAAAGGAAACCAAGCTCAGTGACTGAATGGGCCTCTCTTCAGTTTTTAGCACTATAAGTGAAGCCGTGTTCTGGGCAATCATCGTGCGTAATCAGTCAGTCAATAAGTATTTCTTTAGTGTCTACTATGTGATAGGCCCTTGTAAATAAGGTGGATGTTAGTGTGTGTGAAGTAGACTTTTGTTATTCTTTCTTAGAATTCAGTTTCCCAGGATCCATGGCCATAACGATCTCTTGCTCCCAGGTATTAGATGTGAGTCCTCAGGATTGTGGTTCAAAACATCTCCACCATGCTTGTGTAGCATTATATAATGATAAATAATATAAACATTTGTGCTTAAACTGTAGGCACATACAGAGACCGCACAGAAAGATGCAGAGACGAGGTGACCTGAACTTGAGAGGATATTGCTAACAATATGGTGCCCTATAAAGCCGGTGGGCACTGGTCAGTGATTGGGGAACCCTTAGGGCTTAATGCTGTGTGTGCCTCCACTTGGTGCTCTGAGGCTTGAGGGGATTTAGGGGCATACACAAGCTGTGCCTGTCTCGATTGACCCCATTGAGAAGTAAGAGTAGCTGCCCCACTTCTTGCCGGCCCCTGCAAGAAGGGTGATTAAGGAATGCTGTAGGAGTTGACTCTCCTGTTATCAGCAAACCTTGTGAGAAGACTAGACTAGAATAAAGTAAGATTATTAACCCCTTCTTAGTGTCTTTCCTGTCTGAGCAGATCAAGAGTGAACCTGTGCTAGCAGGCCCCTGTGAGCCTTGTTTATCTCTCATAAAGCACTGTACTAAGCACTGCGCATACAGAGAGAGTCCTTTCTCTCAAGGAGTTAACCATCTAAGGAGGGAGGTGACCAGAAGCAAACATACAAATAAACCATCTCTTGGATAAATAGGAAACAAGTAAGAGAGGGAAGACACCAATATTAAAATGAATTGGGAATGTCTTCCTTTAGAAGGTGGGGTTTCAGCTGGCATCTGAAGGGAACCAAGGAAATGGGGATGAGGAGGAATGGAATGGAAGCCAGGAATGGAAGACAGCCCGAGGAAATGTCAGCTGGAGCCAAGACATAGAGTGTCTTGTTCACGGAACAGCAAGGAGGTCGGTGTCCCTGCACTAAAGAGTAGGTTTGAAGGTGCTGGCAAGTACAAGAGTGGGAAAGTGGGAGGGGCTTAGGATAGGAAGTGCTTGGCATGCCAGATAGAAGATTTTGTGTTTTATTCTGGAGGTAGTGGAGAGCCAGAATAGTTTATTGAGTGTAAAAGTGAAATGGTATGAACTGCACTTCAGAAAAATTATTTTGGTGTCTTACTGGAGGATTGATTGGAATGACGTAAGGCTTGTGGGAGGTAAACCCATCACTGGACTATCGCAACAATGCATGCATGACTTCGTGAACTTGTGGCAGTATCACAGGAGAGGAGAGGAACATATATGAAAGATTCTGCGAGGGTGAACTCAACAGACCTTTGCAATAGTTTAGATTAAGGGGGTGAGAGACAGTGAGGAGTCAAGGATGAGACGGAGATTATGAACTTGGGGGTTATTGGCAATATTGTGGGTTCCAGAGATTCACTTCTATGTGTCCCAGCAGAAAGCCAGATTTCATCCCACCTCCCAATAAGACTATAAAACTCCATGAGATCACCCAAAAGTTCCAGTATCTCTCATATAAGGCAGTCCTTCTCTTGGGCTTGACCCACTGATGAAGAATTCTCTTCCCTTTCAGCTGCATTCCACCCTGAAGAACACCCAATTTAAGAACAGTGCTGGTGACCAGGTATTTGTGGATGAGAACAGAAGATCAGAGGCTCAATATGCCATCATGAACTATGTGTTCTTTCCTAATGAGACTGAAGCTTTATTGAAAGTGGGGCAGTTTGTCCCTGAGACTCCCCTTGGTCAAGATTTCACAATTTGTGAGGATGTTATAGTGTGGGGCTGGTGGGATTCAAAGGTCAGAAACATTTTCACTGGTACCTTTACACTTCTCCTCACAGGAATAAGTCTTGCCCTCTTTGGTTACTCTGCAATGCATATATTTATGAGTAGAAAACATTGAATGACTACTCTAAAAATAAGATTGTCGGTCTTGATAATGCATAGACCTCACTGGCCATCTTGCTCTCATCCTCCGTTTTACAAATGAGGAAACTGATATTCAGGAAGCTTCAATAATTTATTCAAAATCACAGAGGCAATGGCATCCTCACTGGTATTTTGTTTCATACACACATATATCTAAATATATTTATGTGTGCATGTATATGCACATATACATGGGTATATATACATATGTGTGTATATATGTATTATTCTATCAGCGAATTTCTCCATCCCACTGCAATTCTTTCCTCCTCTTAATCAATAGTTAAAGAAGGACAATGTGCTAATTTGCCCTAGCCTTCCATTCTTTTTTCTACCTAATGTATTCTTCTTCCCATCTTTCCATTCTTCTCTTGAGATCATGAGGGCATAACCCTCCACCCTGAGGTACCTAATTTGTCTACCTCTATGACCCCTAATTATCAGGTTCAGAGGTGACACTTGAATTATCTCCCCACATTAGAATGTAAACTACTTAGGCTTCATTAGTCTTTTATCATTGTTCATTTGTGTTTACGTTTTATGATTCTCTTGACTCATGTTTGAACATCAAAGTTTCTGTACAGACCGAATCTTTTCATGAGTAATACATTGTAGTCCTCTATTTCATCAAAGAGCTCTCTTTTTTGCCTTTTATGTTCCTATTTAGTTTTGCTAGGTAATTTATTCTGGGTTATAAATCTGTTTCCTTTGCTTTCTGGAATATGTCATTCCAAGCTTCCCAATTCACTTAAGCGGTGGTTACTAAATTGAGTATAATTATGGACTGTGATCACTCAGGACTTGAATTCTTTCATTCTGTCTGCTTGCAATAGTTTTTTTGCTTTTGGGGGGGGGAAGGCAGGGCCATTGGTGTTAAGTGACTTGCCCAAGGTCACACAGCTAGCAAGTATTAAGTGTCTGAGGCCGGAATTGTACCGAGGTCCTCCTGACTCCAGGGCCAGTGCTCTATTCCCTGCACCACCTAGCCACCCTTGCTTGCAATTTATTTTTGTTTAGACTGGGAGTTCTAGATTTTGGCTGGAATTTTCATAAGAATTTTCATTTTGGGGCTCCTTTCTATTTCCATATTTTTGCTCTGGTTCTAAGAGAGATCTTTACATACTAAACTGTATTAAGATGTTTTGTAAAAAAATAAGGACTTAGCAAAAACTTCTAGGAACTTCTGTCAGTGACCCCCCTCCTAAGATGACCTACTTTCAGGGCTTCCATCAACTGTGACTACTCCCAAATGGCACCCTGAGAATTTGTTTATAGGGGTCACACGAATGCCTGACCCATCTGAAACTAGTTTGGCCACAAATAAGCATTGGTAGTGGGATACTAGTGTACAACAGCATGTGTTCACTGTATTACCTGGAGGGCATATAAAATTTACCTTTAGCACATAATGCTGGCTTACCAAAGGGGACTACCTTCAATGGACTTTTACAGACCCAGTGACCCTATTCCTGTCTAGCCATCACAACATGCAGATGGAGAAGGCTGAGAAACTTTTGACCTTCTGCTGGCCCTTTTGTAATAGCGCCAGTAACAATAAAACTTCTTATGCCTAGCATATTTTTGAATCCTGTAGTTTTTGCTTTTGATTGACCCATTACTAATTTAATTCTAAAGGATGCTGACCATGCCTGAGTGAACGGCTGCATAGAATCAGATGGGCGAATGTGGAATTGAAAATTGATGCACCAGTTTATTATGTATTAATTATTGCTTAAGAATTGTGTCTAATCATTGGAATCAGTAAGAATTCGTTTGATTTAAAAGACAGTTTGACTACTTAGAGTCGGTAAAATGGTTTGACTTTTTAAGACGACCAAACATCCCCATTTCTCTCTACTACAGCCTGAATTCATGGACCTAACACGGTTAGAATATGTTGTGCCTGTCCTTAAGCCTTTCACAAGGCTACTCTGTGTGGTCATTGGTACAGGACTTTCCAGATTTTCTCGAAAAGGTTCAATACCTATTTTCTACTTTCCATGGACTTTGGACACCCCCCTTTTGCAAGCAAGTTGGCATGATTATGCCAAACACAAGTACCCTCTCACAACTTTATCAACTGTATAAAAGACTGCTCAGTTTGCTCCAATGCTTCCTAGACTTTCAGAGAAGTCTTGGGTTAACATTTTATTGTAAACTCTTAGCTTTCTTAATATAATTGATTGTATTTGGAATTTTGTGAGACAATTTCTCTTCACCACAGATTTTTATTGCAAAAAGGAATCTCTTCCAACTTAAAGACATGAAAGGAGGGGACAAGGGAAGGGCTATTTTCAGCACCTAATTTGCGCCAGGACGCTTATAAATATTATCTCAGTTTATCCTCCCCAAACCTTATGAGATGGGTACTATTATTATTCCCATTTTAAAGCGTGGTAAACAGAAGAAGAACCAGGTTAAATAACTTGAATAAGGTCATATAACTAAGATGGGGTGCTGGATTTGAATCCAGGTCTTTCTGTTTCCAAGTTAAGTATTTTATCTATGCTACTATTTGTCTGTATGTGGAAGGTCTTGTGAAGCAGAGCTCCATAGAAAATAAGCTTCCCTTTTCTGAGTTGAAGCTCAGTATTCTTGGGTAAAGGTGTATTTTCCACACTCCTGTTATTGTATTAGGTTCCTTGTGGGGTATGCAGTGACAGTTGTGAGCCTGGATTCAGGAAGTCTCCTTTGGAGGGGGAGCCTGCCTGCTGCTTTGACTGCCTCCCATGCCCAGAAAGGGAGATCTCCAGTCAGAAGGGTGAGTTTCTTGGGGGATCTCTCTTCTTATGGACATCAATATAAAAAACCCCAAAAGGTTATTCGTGTAAAGTCACCTACAATTCTAAGGCCATCACTGTCTGCAAAAGAGATCATATGAGACCAAGGAAAAGAGGAAGAATGAAAACCTCAATGGATGGAGTTTCTGGGTAATTAAGATTCAATTTATTAATTAGGCTAGCCAGAAATCAATAAATTGATGATCATTGGTTTCTCTCAGTACCTGAAGATACCACAGGAGACCGTGAAAAGTCTTCGATCCCTTCTGAAAGGGTGAAACTCAACCTTGCTCAGTGGACATTTAGTGATGGGGTAGGCTAAAAGTATGAAGCTCCTGCTGAGAATGTGGCTTGGTCATGAGACGCAGGACCCTCAAAACCTCTGGGTAGAGGAACCTGTTTCCATCTAGAACCTCTGACTCATCTTCTTTATGAGCTCTGTTTTCCTGTCCTCTAATTGAGTGGGTGAAGGCCCGAGGTACTTTTCCCAGGCAAAGGCTCACCCAGACTTCATTCTGTTTCTATTCTGAACAGAAAGAAGGTCTTCCAGGTGGGTGCGGTCATGCCAAGCTAACGAGCATGTCAATTGAGGGCTAAGAGAAGCTAAGATCTCATCAGTCTCCCATGTCCTTCAGAGATGAACTGACTTTTTCAGGAGCTGGGTTTTAACAGAAACGAAAGGAAACGGGTGGATCACAAGTAAATGATTAGCTATTAATATAATAATACAATATTAATTTCTCTCACTTCCCCCTTGAATCACCCAGTTTCCTCAGTGAATCCCTGATTGGTATGACAAACACTTCATCAAAAGTTTTTAACCCTGGGGCTTCTGATGGGGAATGATGGCAGGGAACAAGGGAGAGAAAATTATAGAAGAGAGAATCTCTGAAAGTGACTTGAACTGGAGAAGAAGATCTGCTAGAAGCTGTTCTAATGTCCCACCTCTTCCAGAATACCTAAAAAAAGAGACCTCTACAAGACCAGAGAACTGCATTAAAAGAGGTTCTCAGATGTCTGAGCTCTAACATATAATGGGCAGTGGGAATGGATGGCTGAGAAAGAGACTGAATCGTTGCCCTTTGTCAGTGCTGCTTTACCACAGAGGGATGTCCCCAATTATTTCTGTAAATGCACTGGTCAATCTCTCTCCCTCTTCCCCTCACTTATTTATTAGAATTGGTCCCGTGATGTGGAATTTGATGGTTAGCTTAAGGAAGTTTAAGATCAGGCACAAGATGTCAAATAGCTACAGAAATAAAAGAAGAGAAGGGAGCAGTTAAATCTTCTCTGAAATGTTTCTGATCTAACATAAGCAACATAACCTGACAACCTTTGTAGATTACAGCTACATCTATCAGGGCATTCTTTCCTTCTCCCTTCTCCCTTGTTTCTGACTCTGTCTTTGTTTCTGTCTCTGTCTCTGTATCTATTTCTGGGTCTGAACCTCTCTGACTCTCTCTCTGTTTCTGCCTCTGTCTACCTCTCTGTTTCTTTTTATTTCTTGCTCCCCTTTTCCTTTCTCTCCTTTTCTCCATCTTTTTGTTTCCTTCTAGTTGTCTTTCTCTCTGTGTCTTCTTTTGGCATTATCCACCCGAAAATTTAATTCTGGCTTAAGCTCATATGTTGCTTTAACTGTGTCTCTTTCCAACAATGTTTATCCATCAAGAAGTAAACAAATCCATGCACCAACACATGGATAAAATAATACTTTCTCTCCATGACTATGATTCCAAGAATTCACGCAGTTAGGTTTCAGAATTGCTGAACTTTTACCCAAAGAGAAATAAGTCTGAGTATATAATTACTCTAGCAACAAAGAGGTTCTAGTGAGGGGGACTCACCGATGGCACACATTGGTTCTCTTTTGTAATTGAATTAAAATTAAAATCGTTATTACTGCCCCACTTTTTGTTGCCCGACTGCCTACAGGAAACCATGCATGCTCTCCAAAGGTGCTTACAAACCTGATCAGAAGACCTAGTCCCTCTGCTAAATTTCAGGGGTATCCTCCAGAGTTGGTAAGGTCCTTCAGATGTATCTGTTAGTCAGCAAATTATGCTCTTTGTGTCTAGCTCTGCAAAGTTAAAGAATTTTTGAGTATAGAAATAAAGTTCCTCAAAAGTGTTTATCTTGCATACCCACACATTGCAGAAAAGTTGGGAAAGATTGCATATTTCCCAGGAATGATATTCATTTAGAAAGACAACATACACAGATTATTCATCAGTATGCATGTTTGAGACAGATAGCTCAATAAATGGACTGGACCAAGAATTGGATAGGTAAGGAAGAATAGGTTATCAAGTACATGGGAAATTGTAGGTCTCCTCTTCGATCTCAAGGTTATTCCAAGATTGAAGGTATCTGAAAGATTCAAGTTATAGGAGATCACATAAAAGAGAGGGAGAAGCAAGAAGGAAGAAAGTTGGATGTGTAGGGAAAATACAGGCTGTGGACAGTGAGGATGTATCTAGGGATCTGGAGAGGGTTTTGAAATGTCATGTCCAGGGTAAATTTCAAGAAAATTTCATGGATATGAATGGAAGGGTTAAAACATGGTCAAGCCACTATTCCAAAAACAAATGAAAATATACCATCTGTGATCCAATGAGAATTTGGCTTTAAGCTATATGATTAAGCCCTGATATTGAAGGGTTATTGAATTTATCATAGGATAGCATCAATTTTCTGAACATTAACAGGAGTGCTTCATACAAAATAAAAGATTTCCCTGTGAAAAAATCTGCCAGCCATTTAATAAATCATCAATCAATAGCCATGTACCATGTGCCAGTCTTGGTGACAAAAAAAATCGTGGGGACAAAGACAAAAGGTAAATAATTCTTGCATTCAGGAGCTCCCATTCCAACGGAGGAGATCACAGGAAAATATACAGTGTATGTACCTCCACAATATTCAGAAACACAATTATTTGTGCTTGGGGCTTCACTGGGAGATGGGAAGATTGAGGAAAGATCAATGGAGACAATCCACAGCTAGACAATGCACAATGAACACAATGAACGCAGATGTCATCTTTACATTTGATACTAAAGGGCTTCAGTTTCGAAGGTAATTGTACTGAAAGAGTAAACCAGAAGCAACCAGCATCATTCCTTCAATAAATGGCATACACAGAATCCATGTGATCCAAGCCCGGTCAATGATAAAGGACAGGAACAGAGTCGACTCAGCTTTGGAAACTGTATTACTTATGAGTGGCATTGTCTCTTAGGAAAGTGTGAAGGGGATTTTGCATTCTATGGAAGCAGAAAGAAATGTGGTGCATCTTATAACTGTTTCCTACATCTGGGCAGGGGAACAATTCTTTAAATGTAAACACCGAGCCCTTCTTTGTCTCTGCAGATGCAGAGCAGTGTATGAAGTGCCCAGAAGATGAATACCCAAATAAGCAGAGAGATCGCTGCCTCCCCAAGCTTGTGAACTTCCTGAATGTGAAAGATCCTTGGGGAATGACTTTGGCCTTTCTGGCCATTTCCTTCTCTTTACTGACAGCTCTGGTTCTGGGGGTCTTTGTGAAGTTCCAAGACACTCCCATAGTCAGAGCCAATAACCGGACTCTGAGCTACACTCTCCTCATCTCCCTTGCCTTCTGTTTCCTCTGCTCCTTGCTCTTCATAGGCCAGCCTACAGCAGCCACGTGTCTCCTCCGACAAACAGTATTTGCAGTTGTGTTCACAGTGGCTGTTTCCTCCATTTTGGCCAAAACCATCATAGTGGTTCTGGCTTTCAGGGTCATAAGGCCAGGGAGCAGCATCCAGATGTTCAGACATCCTAGAGTGTCCAACTATGTCGTTCTTGTCTGCTCAGGGATGCAAGTGATTTTCTGTGGCATCTGGTTGGGAACCTCTCCCCCCTTTCCAGAAGCAGATGCACACTCTGAATCTGGCCACATAATCCTTAGATGTAATGAGGGCTCTGCTTTTGCATTTTACTGCATCCTGGGCTACATGGGCTTTCTGGCCCTGGGAAGCTTTACTATAGCTTTCCTGGCCAGGAACCTGCCTGATATCTTCAATGAGGCCAAGTTCATCACTTTCAGCATGCTAGTGTTTTGCAGTGTCTGGGCCTCTTTCCTCCCCACATATCAGAGCACCAAAGGGAAGGCCATGGTGATTGTGGAGATCTTCTCCATCTTGGCCTCCAGTGCTGGGCTGCTGGGCTGCATTTTCATTCCCAAATGCTATGTTATCCTTCTGAAACCAGACCAAAATACTGAGAAGCAGATCAAGAACCACTGGCATTCCAGAGGCAAGATTTTTTCTGGAGCAAATGCTAATACTTCTAGTTCTGGGAATAATAGGCTTGAAGAATGATCCACATTAATCTTGCATACTTATATTTGTCCATTTTGGTCACATTTCAACCTAAATTGGTATATGTGTGCCTTTCTTTCAGGCTTCTTTGTCAAATTCCACCCCCATAGGTGTGCTGGATCCCAGAGGGCAAACTACTGAAGTTGTGAGGATGTTGCTGCTAATTTTAGTAGAAACTGCTGCCAGTGAAGTGGGTAAAATTTGGGAACTCCAGATATTCTGAATGTTCGAAGTTGTCAGGGTCATCCCTTCGACAATCGGGAGATGGGAGAGCACGAGTTCTGAGCGCTCCCCCATCTTCCACATCCACTGTCAATCCCCATTGACATTCCTTTGCCATTTCACTCAATCACAACTTAAATGGTCAAACTCTTAGAACTTCAGTGTGCTTTCCATGGCTCTAAAGGGTAATTCACCCAGTCTCAGTGTAACTTTTTTATGGATCATTTGCTTTCATCCAATGCTCCAAAGACCCAATGATCCTTTCAAAATTCGTTGACATTCATGCCAGATCACTTTTGCTTGATTAATTTATTCAGCCAAGTGTGTTGGTTTTTAGAATGAATTGGTAGTTGAAAATCCCCTCATTCATTTATATGTATCTCAATTCTTCATTTCTGACATATTGTTACACAGGCTTGACTTTTTTTGGTTTTGCTTTTTGGAGGGCAATTGGTGTTAAGTGACTTGCCCAAGGTCACATGGCTAGTTTTTGTGTTAAGTGTCTGAGGCCAGATTTGAACTCAGGTCCTCCTGACTTCAGGGCTGGTGCTCTATTCACTGCTCCACATAACCGCACCAAGCTCGACTGTCTTTACTCATCATCTTTACTCATGTTCACGAAGTTGATATTTTTATTCTCATTTTGTTCTTATTATTCCACACCCTGAGATCATAATTGAATTCTTTGTATTCTGTTGATATTGTGTCTTTGGGAATCACATGAAATAAGATGTCTTGACTCATTTGTTAACTGACTTACTTCTTAATTTAAAGTGAGTCAGAGTTGCATAAAATTGTCAGTTTGACCTCTGTTTCTGAGTCATCAAATTCCAATGGTGAGACAGAGGTCAAGGTGGCTGGTGATGGATGGAGATCCATAAAATGATCTGGGCGTCTTGGATGTCTGGCCAGACCCTAGGTGCTCCACAGCACCTGGTTAAGCTGCCTTCATGGCCTTTGGAACACTTTGTTGTTGTATACCTGTTCCACAGGTCGAAGACTTCACATCCTTGGGGTAGACACCCCCCAACTCACCAGTGACTTTGAAATCCTTTAGTTGCCCTCAACCTGTTTTTTTTCTATCTGACAAGAGAGTTTACCAGGTCACTGCACACCCTGCATCTTCTTGCTGCCTCAGGTGAGAGCTGAGTGTCAGGTAGATAGCAAAGGTGGACGAGGAGCTTTCTAAAGGGCTCAGCAAGCTCTCAAACCAGAGGTGCTAGTACATGGAACACCCCACACACTTCTGTGCAGAATGGCAATGATAATCTGGTTACTCTTCCCACAGCTAAAGCTGGGAAGCAATGGCTATGGTCTTTGGGACAGCACAAATATGGCTAGGGTTACAATACAATGTGTCTCTGAGCCAAATTTGGACAATTCTTAATAATCAGAAGCTATACAGTCTAGCATGGAAGATGGAAGTTTGGTCTCTAGGCAGAGCATAGAAAGAGAAGGCAGATCATCAATTTTGCCACAGATTAGTGAGATGATTCTGTCCCAGGCCTAGATACACTTCTTTAGTCAACACCTTCACTAAGAACTCATTGTGTCTGACTTGGATTATGGAGACACCCTGCTTCTGGGCTCACTGGTACACCTGCAAGATAACTTCAAGACTCGTTCCCTTTAACAAACATTCACATCCTTTCCTCTTTTCCTAAGGAATTCAAATAACTTCACATTGCCCTTTCTCATTGATTTCGATTTTTAACCTATTTTTATCAGCCTGACAGAACTGAAATAGCATGCTATCAGTAGCTAAGTGGATTCAGGTTAACAATGGATATAATAGAATTATAGGAACCAACAAAGAAAATATGGTTCAAATTCAGAAATGAAGGAGGGTATGTATTGGGGGGTGAATAAGAATTTTCATATCTCTTCATCACTGATACTGTTTTCAAGATGAGTGTCAGAAGGCAGTGAATGTGATGAACATTGAATAACACAAAGAGAAATGACTGAAAAGAACAATTGGTCACTCATGTCCACTGAGAGAAAGTATTTGGACCACAGGTAAAAACCAAAATTATATAAAAGAAAAGACAAAAGTAAAATAACAAAATTCTCATTTGGGGGCATTTGCTTTAGTTTAACAAGGACAATGATCCTTTAGCCTGAAAATGTTTCATCGTATAGGAAGAAAATAACTCAAAATTATTTGATATTTAACATAAACACAGAGGATTACTGTAATGCCATACATGAGCAACTTTCCAGAAGAATGCTACTGTGAACACTTTCAAGGTTCTGATTACACAGTATAGTGAACACTCTATTTATTCTGCAGTAAATTAAAGCCAAAATTCACAGTAAATGAAAATACAGCATTGACAACCACTTATCACAGAAAATGGCCACATAGTTTGCACTACACTGGTCACAAAGTTTTGGACAAAGAACAATCATTCAATCAACTCAAGGAGGTTTGCCTCCTCAAGGAACACAAAGTACAATAGTCAAAGTTCTTCACTCATGGGGCATACTAAGTGACAAAACAATTATTATTCAGTTATCAGTCACTAAGTACAATAATTTAGTCAATCATCCTTCATCATTCACCATTCAATCATCAGAAAACACACAGACCCTCCACCCCTAGGTCACTAATAAGTTTACAATTTCTCAGTCAGTACACAGTATCCAAGTAAAGTCTTCTTTCAGCTTTACTCACGGTGGTTTTTCAGATTCCCTGGATCCCCTTCCATGGATCCCAGATCCTACCTGGATTCACCCAACTGTCACCTGGTTTCAAAGGCAGACTGCTCTCAGGTCCTTGTACAGCTCTCCATGTAGTCTCTGTTCCACTCTGACGCTCACAGCATCCAGTCCACCCCAAATTCTTCACAGTCTCTGTTCCCAGGAAGTCAAGGCTTAAGAAAGACACAGACAAAGTCTTAAATCCTTCACATTCATGCTTCCTTAGTCTTTTGGTAGCTCCAGTTGGCCCTCAGACTCAGCAGAAGTTTCAGCTGGTTCTCAGAATCAAAATCATTCTCACAAACCTGGGCTGGGGGCTTTCCTCTTCAGCCTCCTCTTTGTTCTTCAGCCTCCCTGGTGGCACCAGCCTCTGCCTTCATGGAGTTTGCTCCAAGAAGATCTGTCTCAGTTACCAGTTCTTCTCAATCTCTGTTCAGCTGTAGCAGCCCAGCCTCCAGATGCTGCTGAGAGAAATTCTCTTTCCAGTGACAGCATCTTCTGCCTCCAGGAAACTTGCTTCTATGAAGATCTGTGTCTCCCTCTCTGGGTTTTTCCTTATATACAGTATTGCCCATCTCTGTTCAGCTCCTTGTTATATCAGCAACAGTAGACAGGAGTTCACACCTTCTGTTTCATTTACTGAGGCTTATTCTGATCTAGATGCTAAGTACATCTTAGTTTAGCAATACAAAAGGAACTCCAAATTTCCTTACTGATACAATTGCATAAATCATGTACCAAATCATGAACCAAAAATAAGGACTAGGCATTTTCTCATGTTCTTACAGCCTCTGAAACTTCTTCCAAATAAGAAATGTGTTCAAGAGGTAAATAAATTTCAGCTAATTCCACTGTCTAAGATTCAAAAAAACCCTAATGAGACAGCAAGTAGGAAAACTATGAAGAAACAGGGCTAGGACAGACAGAGGCAAGATGGTGGACCCACCTGAGCTCTCCCTAAACCCCCCAAATACAACTCTAAACAAATTCTAGAGCAGCAGAAACCATGAGAAGGCAGAGTGAAACAAATTTTCAGTCCAAGACAACTTAAAATGTAGGTTAGAAAGGTCTGTTGTACCAGGATGAGAGAAGAATCTAGGATTACAACCCAGAATAAACTATGCAACAAAATTGGTTTTAATCCTTCAAGAGAAAAAAAATGCTATCTAATGACAGGAATTGTGAGCCTTCCTGATGAAAATACCAGAGCTAAACAGAAAACCTGATTTTCTAATACAAGGATCAAGTAAAGAATAAAAAGGCAAAAGTGAAACAGAAAGGGGAGTTAATAGCCTGAAAGTTACTGATGTTTCGATATGGGAAGATATCCCATATATGTTCTCAGCATATCTTATCATGCCTCAGCAGACCTTTGCACTCCATAAGCTGTATCTTCCACATGAGTGCTCATACTCACCATTCCTTCTGTAGATAACACTCTACTCAACAAATGAGGACTATCAAAATTGACTAAATGATTTTGAAAAGTGAAAAACATAAAGTGAGATGGAATGGACTGGTTGATCACTCAACTGGAAATCTGGGAATGTAAGTTCTAGTCCCAACTCTTGAGACACTGAATTGTGTACTGTTGAGCAAACATTTTAACTTCTCCAATCTCCAATGACCTCATTTGTATAATGGGCAATTCTATCCACATTTCCCGGAGATCCTTTCATGGGTTGGAAGCTAAATGACGAATCCTACACTTGGCTTACAACCTGGGTGTGTTCCAATAGAGATTCCCCTTCTCTCATGATTGAGATACCTGCATGATGCAGTGGCTAGAGGGTTAAACTGGTGTCAGGGAGAGCTGAGGTCAAATTCTGCCACAAGAACTTATTAGCTTTGTGATCTTGAACAAGCAACTTAATGTTTCTCATGCTCAGTACCCTCCTCTGTAAAATGGGGTAACAATTGTCCCTGCCTTGTGGGTTTTTTTGTGAGGATCAAAAGAAATACATTTGTAAAGCCTTTGTAAAATCTTAAAGCATTTCATAAATATCAGCTATTCTTGCTGTTGCATGATTACTCTTATAATAATAATTATTTTGGTTGATAAAAGCATTCAAAATATCAACTTCCATAACATTCGCCGGTGGAAATTTGTAGAGGTCAAGCAGGGTTCCCATCTGGACAGATAGGGCTGATGTGGCTCCTCCTATGACAGTCATAGACTCGTCCTGCCCTCTGCCGCTGAAGTGAAGGACTAGCTGACCCTCCCCTGTCAACCACTGTAGGGAGCTCTCCAAGGTCCTCTCATCACTGTGGTAGGGGTTGCAGAGGAAGGATCCCAGGAAAATGCTGGACAACAGATTGGGGTCCCTGTTAGTCTACTGCAACAATTCTTCCATTCATTTCATTCCACCCTCTTCCATGTACCTGGTTCTCATATTCTTCCCTTCTGTGATTCTTGAGATGGGGAGGGCTATGGGCTTTAAATGATGACGTTATTTTGACTGCCTGAGTCCCTCACTCACACCACAAATGCAGTACGGACTAGAGACTGTGGAGCATCTGCATCGTCCTTGACCCCTGAAGGACTATTGTATAGTGAGAAAGACAGAATATATACAATAATAACTAATACAAGGTGGCATGGCATATGTCCAAGGTGAATGTCACTGGGATTTAAGGAAACTGAGTAGAGGGGGGCCCCATTGCCGTGAATAAATAAGGCAAGGTTTCATGGAGGGCATCTATTAGGGAATTTGGGGAAGAGGTCATTCCAAGAGGAGAAAATTACACAAATAAGCTCACACAGCTTGTTCATACAAGGAAATACTGCACAACTGGGCCCCCAGTATCTCACTCAGGTGCTGTCTGATATCTCCGATGAAAGGTGACATCCTGACTCAGCCTTGTTTCCCTCTTCCCTACCTTCCTTTACCATAGAGGGATGGTAGAGATTGTGAAGAGGAGAAACTTAAATCATCCCCAAGATTGTAACTTTGTACCAGGTCTTTAACCAGGAAGACAATAGCAAAGAACAAACATGTCTCTTGCTCTTGGCAGTGTTTACACACACACACACACACACACACACACACACACACAGCCCAGTAAGATTTTTCCAGCAGTTACCACCTGTCAGATAAACTCGGACTGTTATAATGTGTGCAGAAGGTGAGCATGACAGAATTCCAACTCCTGGCTACTTCAATAAACATGATAGGTTCCACAGAAATTTTAATTCTGGCTTCAGACATCTCTTGCTTCTGAGAATTGAAGACCCTACATTCCTTCTTTTCTTCACTCATTTTCCACGGAATTAGGTAGGATGTCTCCTGCCTGCACTATTATCAAGATAAAATTCAAAGGCTGCATTGACTTTATGAGGCCATTTGAATTATAGCAGGGTTATTCTTTAAAGTTGCACCAGGGGATGGTTGAACTTTCTTTTTCCTCTAAGTCAAATCGCTAATTCTGCCACATTGGTGAATAATAAAGAAAGAAAAAGATATGAATAAAGAATGAAAGCATTAAAAAGATAACCGATGATTAAAATGACTTAATAATTTTGTACTTTAGACAAAAAGAGACAGAAATACTTTTATTTATAAGATAAAGATGTAAGGGAAATTCAAACAAATGAGAGGAATTTATAAAATGACAGAAAATATAGGATAGATAAACAGAAGCATTTGTCTACAAATTGGCTATGAAGGAACTCAGAATGCTTATCTACCAAAGACACATCCAGTGAATCTCATAGTTTTGTTTCTTGCCACCACAAACAGGTTCAGCTGCTTACCTGCTACTCCTCAGCTCCCACCAAGGGAAACTATCCAGGATTTAGTGTATTTAAGCCTGAATCCCAATTCTGCAAGGCAGACCAACAGAGGCTTATGTGTGAGTGTTGCATTGCTACACACAGAGTTCCTGCTACAGAAACCAGGCTTTCTGTAAAGGGAAAATAGAGAAGAAAACACAAAACGAAGGCCTGGCCAGCAGTACCCATGTCAATCCACTTTGTCTTGGATTCCTCCAGTTCAGCAAAGGTGACCTAGAGAAACACCAAGCCCTCACATATCACACGGAGAAAACCCGAACACTCGAGACATCCCTGGGCAATAGCAGGCACTGCATGAAGCCATGTCTACCTCTCACCCAGCACATGTCAGGCCCACAGTCTGGGCAGACCTCTTTCTTCCCAATAACCTCAGACCTCAGAGCCCTCAGTTTCAGTTTCTGGCCAGGCTGGTCTAGCCAGATTTGTTTGGGTTTCCTCGATTGGAGGACTCTAACATGACAATTTAGCTTCTAACAGAAGGATAGAGGAAAATGATAAACTCCCAACACTCACAAGATGGAGAAGACATAATAGCATAGTTTCCACTCATGGGGAAGTGAGAGGAATGTATCTTCAGTAAAGAAGGAGGTCCCATGACTCCCTAAATGGTTGTGCTCACTTATTCTCCTATGGACAAATGTAGAGGGGAAATATGGGAGCTTTCATTCCTGTGGATGGGGTAGATTATTCCTTGCCCAGTATCAGTACAATCAATAGCAATAACTTTATCCCAGGAGAGAAAGAGGTCACGGGTTTCAAGAATTTCTGCTTCTCCAAAGTATTAGCTAAATTCCAGGAGGCCTTGGTTTCCAAGGACCCTCATTACTTTCACTGCTTAAATATAAACATGAAGTCAGGCCAGGGAAAGCAGGGAGATAAAGGCTGAAACTGCTCAGGACTGGGCTTCCCATGTTTGGGCCATTTGGAGGGGAGTGGGACTGGGGACTTAGATAGCAGAGGTTCACTCCATTTAAATTTGAAGGTCAATCAGTCATAGGGTTAACTGCCAAGGATAGGAAAAATTTCAGAAACAAGAGAGGGGAAGAGTTCCCATTTTCTCATCCTTCATGGCCCATGCTCCATCTATAAGGACTTCTTTTTACTCATTGTCATGAAAGCAAGCCCAGACAGAAAGAGAGGCACTTATAAGGCTTACAAGCCTTGTTAGGAAGACTTTCAAACAGTTCTCCTGTTACACTCTACACTTCGCTGAGAACAAGGATAAAAAGATCCCAATCAGCAGTCTCCATCTCAGGTAACTACAGGGTTAATCTCATGGGAGCAGGAGAGCTTCTCTGTCCTGGGCCTAGAGCCTGGAAACTTCAGCATCAGCAATAGGAGAATGGAAGAAAGTAGTTGAGAAATACTTTTCTGAATATGGGGCATCAGTTCCCTGAAAATTAGCCAAAGTTCCAATCCTGGGGGAACCAATAAGCCACTCAGACCAGGGCAAAGTCAGCTGCCTCCATAATGGTCTGATGAGGAGCTGTCCAGCATCAGAAATGACCTGTCCTGGAGATGCCCAGGCTTTGGTCTGCCTGCCCCAAATGAGGAAGCACTATGGGATATTACTAAGGCCCTTGTCCAAGACAAGGACAATTATGCAAGATGAATGAATCTTTCATAGTTTCATGAGCATTTGGAGGGAACTCTGTCTCCCAGCACCCTTATTATTAGAGAGTGACAGGGACCACTCCTGCCAGTCCAGCTTCCACAGAGAAGTCTTGGTTGAGGAAGAACTATGGGAACCAGACTGAGCCTCTGCATCCAGGGGCAAACATCAGTGCAAAATTATGATTTGGACTCTCTTTCCCTTGATCCCAACAGAGGCTACAGCACAGAAGTACCTTCCTGGGAAACTATTTTCTGTGACTTTGGTCAAGTAAATGACCAATGTGGACAGAACCTCATGAAAAACTCCACATTAAGTGATAAAGTTAAAAAAGACCTTCCATGATGCCAGTTTCCCTGATAGCTTGTAACCTTAGAGCCTTAACGTCCCCTCTTCCTTGTGCTGGGCATTATGTAAGCCTCATACTTAAGAATCAGGAATCTATTCAGAAGTCTTGTTATACTATGCTGCTTGGTTACTCTGTCACATAGGGGACCGAAAGGACATCACGTTGGAAGCAAAGTAGAGTGTGTCCAGCTGTGGCTGAATATTGGCCTGGAATGTTCTACCACAAGTCAGGCACAAAGGGTGCACAGGAAACTTTGAGGTGGAGAAGTCTCAAAATGAAATTCGAGGCTCTCATGTTTCTTCTGATCTGCCGCGATGCACACAAATCCCTTCTCCTATTTCTCTCTCCACTCTTTGGACAGGGTCATACCATTCCAGCCTCAGAGATAGAAAAGAGCGTCAAAGGTTGCTTTGTCCAATAGGTTTATGATAAAATCCCACTATCCAGTGACTAGCCTTTCAGACACATGCCGACTCACATTCCCTACCTGAGTCAGGCTATAATGACACAATCTGGGGACACACATTTTGCCCTTTTGATGATGGGAATAAAGGCTTTAGAGTCGTTAGAGACCCTGGAGGTAATCTGATTTCATGTCTTCAGTTTAGAGATGAGGAAACTGAAAAACAGAAAAGTAACATGACTTGTCTGCATTTACAGAATACCGAGCAGATGATTCTGGTCTTGTGATTCCAAGGCTAGTGCTCTTCCTGCTACGCATTACTGTCCCCTAGACTGTCCCCTATACTGTCCCTCTATACTGTCCCCTATACTGTACCCCTATACTGTCCCCCTATACTGCCCCCTATAGTCCCCCTATACTGTCCCCTACACTGTCCCCCTATACTGTCCCCTATACTGTCCCCTATACTGTCCCCCTATACTGTCCCCTAGACTGTCCCCCTAGACTGTCCCCCTATACTGTCCCCTAGACTGTCCCCTAGACTGTCCCCCTAGACTGTCCCCTATACTGTCCCCCT
>NW_027186029.1:1802539-1848711 GCF_028583685.1 Petaurus breviceps papuanus
AGAGAGAGAGAGAGAGAGAGGGAGAGAGAATGAGAGAGAGAGAGAGAACTGCTGGGATCCTGGGAGCTTCTGAGAGCTGCTGGGAGCTGGAGGTTCTGGGTGCCAGCAAGAACTTCTGGGAGCCAGCAAGAGCTGCTGGGAACGAGAACGGCTGGAAGCCAAAACTGCTGGATGTGAGCAGCATGGAGGCTGAGCTGTTACTGCTGGAGAGAGAGAACTGAGAACTGAGAAGAGAATTGGGAAGAACTGAGAACTGAGAAGAGAGTAGAACTGGGCAGAAGCACGGCTGTGGTGCCAGTACTTTGTCTGTCTGTTCTGATGTTACTTTGTCAGATCCGTCTGCTGATAGAGAATGCTGCTGTTGTTACAGAAGCCCTGGGACCTTGCTGCAGGTTCAGAAGCCCTGAAAGAGGATTTTCTTGTTGTATGTTTTACAGAAATTCTGGAGGAGAACCTTGCTGATGTTTTCAGAGGTCCTGGGGCTGTACTGAGGATCTGTGTTGATTTCTCAGACCTTGTTGTTGGGTCTATGTTGAATTCACAGGCAGAAAGTGAATTGGTGAGGTGCTGGCAATGTGCATGAATGTAATTGTGGCTTTGTGAAGCTTTGTATTCCCAGGAACAGAAACTGTGAGGTGGGCTTCAATATGGAACTGCACCAGGAACTGGACAAGGAACTGGGAGCTGTCTGCCTTTGAACTCAGGTGACAGCTGGGTAGATTCTGGCAGGAGCTGGGACCATGGAAGAGGAACCATGGAAGCTGAGAGCCTGCCTCAAGTCAAGATGAAAAGACCTCTCTTTGGGTATTTATTACAAAGTGAGAAGATCATGATTTACTGTTGCCTAAAGGCAGAGAACTCTGTACTCTATTCTGTACTTTTCAGGATAATTGAATTGAGAATGATTGGAAATTAATCTCCAATTAAGAAGAGAGAAGAATTTTTGACTGAGAGATTAAGACAATGTGACCGAGGGGTGGAGAACTCTGACCTTTACATTTAGATGATTGAGTTACTAAATGAATGTACTTTGGTGAAACTATGTGGCCACTTTGGTGAAACTATGTGCCCATTTTAGTGATAAGTTGTTATATCATAACATTGTGAATGTTGTACTTTGCTTTCTGTGAATATTTTTCCTTAATTTACTGCTAAGTAAACAGAGAGTTCACTATACTATGCAATCAGAACCCTGAAGCTGTTCACAACAGCAGTCCTCTTGAAAGCTGCTTGTGCTGGGCTTTATAGTTCCATGACTCACTTGGTGACAATCTCTGTCATTCAAAGGGTTGGCAACATTGGGACCATCTATGGAGACTGATAAGGGCAACCAAAGGCAGGGCACCCAAGTCAACTGTCTAAGACTTGGGTAGACATTTCTCAGGCTGGTCAGAAAGTCTCTGGCTCTGAACATACCACCCCAGACCCTGCTGCCATGACCTTCTCTGGAATCCTGCCCAAGGATTAGGTTCATTGTTCCCATTGTTTCTGCCAGTCCCATGACACCGATCTCAAGCACCCAGTGGTCCAGGCCTATGGGCAAGGGAGACAAAAGTCTCCTCTGAACTTCTCTTTCTAAGTTACCACCGAGGCCTGGATGATGCTTCTGGGGGAGACCTCTGTCCTTATCCCTGTGACAGGGAAGAAAAGTGGGGGCACAGGCCCTCCCTACATGAACCTCAAGCACCATGTTGTAGATGAGATGCTTCCTCTATGGAAACACATGTGGGTTCTGAGGTCAACATCCCCCCAGCCCCCACAACTCTCTGTCACCTTCTTCTGGCTACATGAGCTGGAATTTCCCATTTCTCCCTGAGGACACATAAGGAGGTTTGGTTACTTGTGGAATAGGCCTCCCATGCCTCCTGAGCTTGGGAAGGGTTGACTCTCCACATGCATGGACTTCTTGTCCTGTAGCCAAAATCTGGAGCTTATCAAAGTCCTCAGATTTCCATTCCACTGCCCAGAGAGGGATGGGGAAAGGTTTTGAAATGGGAGGAATAGCATGTTTTATCATTTGGAACAAGTAAGAATTATTTCTCACATATCTAAGGGTTTTCTACATGTTCAAAGTCACCATAACTCCTTGGTTTGGGGAGGACAGGGCCTCACTTACCATCTGGAACAATCCCCTCATTAAAAGAATTTTTTTAAATGAGGCTCAGAAGGTTGGGTGATTGGCCCAGCCTCATCCTCGGAAGCACCACAGATGGGCTCTGAGCTGAGGACTTTCTGTCTCCAGGACCACCACTTCATCCACTTCTCTCTTCTCCATCCACCTCCTTTCACTATGGAGGGTTTCCATCACCAGAGGTCACAATGCATGGGGCAGCAGCAACAGCTTCCTGGTGCTGTGGATGGGAGAAGTGCCAGGCTGGCCCAGCCCTCCATGGCCTATGCTTTTCCCTCCTTGCTGTCTAGGCAACATGGTGCCCTCTTGGAAAGGAAACCTGAGCTCCCATCAGGACCTCCCTTTTTGTCTCGGATACACTTCTTGTTCTTCCATGATGCCGCTTTTTTCAAGCCCAGGCGCTAAAAGGTAGGTGATGGAAAGAGGATCATTTTGATGCAATAAAATTCAAATACACTAGTGTTTCATGAAGCCCCAATCTGCCAGCTGCATGTCCATCTGCCCGTGGGCTCACTCCCTGCTTACCCCAGACAGCCTTCTCCCTCTATGGGTCACCACAGCCTCAGGGTCAGATGGTTTGTGGGATGTAACATCTGCAGCCACATGGGCTTTACACAGGCAGTGTGGGTGCTGAATTCCTAGTGACCAGGGCTTCTGCTCATTTGAGGCAACAGCATCAAAATAGATGCTGGACACTGTATAAATCAATATGTAGCATTAGATTATTGAGCCAGAAATTTTTAGAGTATGCATGGCCAAAAAATGGAGCCTGAATCCTGAGGACCAGCCCAGACAATATAGAGAAACCCAGCCATCTCCCGACTCCTTTCTAGCCCTTTTCTCTATTGCCTTCCTTCCCACTGCCCTCTGAATATTAACTCTGACAGGTCTTCACCTTTCCAGAAACTGAATGGGGCCTGACAAGAGATGGAGTCTGCACCCCAAAGATCAGCCCGGCTAGTATGAAAAAGCTCCGCACCACCCCTGCACCAAGCCCCCATCTCTAACCCAGTTCTTCCCCCCAGTGCTTGTGTGTTCACTCCTCTGCACTTGTCTGGAGGGGACCAATGGGCCCAGCTGTCTCCATCACTGAGCCCCTCAGGGCCTCAGTATGCTCTACTTCACCACTTTTTTTCATTAATTCTTTTGCTATATTTAAAGTTTTATATTCCATAAATGTTCTTATGATTTTGTCTAGCTCTCTAAAGTAACCCTTTACTTGTCTGAGTGGCATGATACTGAATACATAAATTGATTTAGGTAGTATTGTCATTTTCATTATATTGGCTCGGCCTATCCATGAGCAATGAATATTTCTCCATTTATATCTGTCTTTATTTGTGCATAGAGTGTTTTATAATGGTTTTCATATGCTTCTTATGTGTGTCTTGGAAGGTGTACTTTCATGTGTTTTACTCTGCCTGACATTATTTTAAATGGATTTTTTCTATCTTTCTCTTTCTGAAGCAATTTTTTGGTAATATACAGGAATGCTAATAATTTGCATAGGTTTTTTTTATATCCTGCAACTTTGATGACATTGTCAATTGTTTTAGTTTTTCAGCTGACTCTCTAGGGTACTCCAAGCAAACAATCATTTCACCCGCAAAAAGTGATAGCTTCCTTCCCCCTTTGCCAATGTGTATTTCTTCCATTTCTTGTACTTGACTTATCACTATAAGCTCTCATTTCTAGCATTATACTGAATAATCATTATGATGATGGTGGATAATTTTGCTTTATGGCTGATCATATGAGGGGGTAAAGGATTCTATCTTATCCCTGTTATAGAAAATTCTAGCTCCTAGCTTTAGTTAGATAGTATCCATCATTTTAAGGAAAGCTCGGTTTCTTCCAATGCCATTTGATAGTTTGGTTTTTGGTTTTTTCTTTTGTTTTATTTCAGAGAAATGAGTGTTGGATTTTGTCAAAAGTTTTCATTAATCTACTGAAATAATTGCCTGATTTTATCAAATTGGTTATTAATGTTGTCAATTATAGTTTGTCTAATGTTGAGCCAGCCCTACATTCCTGAGGTAAATCTGTGCTGTCACCATAGTGTGTGATCTTTGTGAGCAGTCTCATTGCTAATACCTTAGTTAATATTTTGCATTGATATTTATTAAGGATAGATGGCAGAGTCAAAACAGGACCTCCGCATGGCTCCAGCTCTCGCCATCTCCATTCCATGTAAAAGCGGACTCTGAACTAACTTTGGAGCTACAGAACCCACAAAATGACAGAGAGAAGCTAAGCTCCCGCTAAGGACAGCCCGGCAGGCCGGCAGGAATCCAGCTCAGCGCTCTGGGAGCTGAGCCCAGCCCCATGCCGAGGCTTTAGCCCCAGGGCGGGCCTGACCAACCACTGGCTGGAGGGACTCCAGATCAGCAGCAGCTGTGGCAGTCCAGAATTATCAACACATAGATGCTGAGGACAAAGTGAGAGTTAAGTGCAGTGTAGACTTTGGGACCCAGCAGTTGGGAGTGTGTTGGCGAGAAAGCTTCAGCTCCTAGCCTGCAGAGTGTAGGGGGACCAAGCAACCAGTCTGAGGGGCAATTGCTCTTGCTTTAACCTGCTGGGATCTGGATTGTGGTCTAGGGTGGAGGTACTGGGGTGTGTGACCAGCTTGACAGAACGTGTGGAGGCTTCAGAGAGGGCGACCAAATAATACCGCCAGCAGCTGAGAAAACCCCAGCATATGGGAGGAAAGCTCCCCTGTCTGGTGGCAGAGTCCTACTGTGGCAAAAATCCCAGGGGTCAAGTGACTGAGGGGTGACATGACCAGGCAAAGGAAGCAAAGCATACAGAAGAATCCAACATTAGACTCCTATTTGGGGGACAAAAAGGATCAAAGCATGGAACAGGAGGAAGACAGTGAAGTAAGAACTCCTGCACCAAAAGCTTCAAAGGAAAATACGAGCTGGTTACAGGCCACAGAGGACCTTAAGAAGCATATAAGAGAAGTGGACCAAAAACTGGGAAGAGAAATGAGAATGATGCAAGAAAATTATGAAATGAGAGTCAACAGCCTGACTGAAGAAAATAACACCTTAAAAAACAGACTAACTCAAGTGGCAAAAGGGATTCAAAAAGGCAATGAGGAGAAGAATGCCTTAAAAAGCCAAATTTGCCAGATGGAAAAAAGAATCTCAAAAGCTCACTGAGGAGAATCATTGCTTCAGAATTAGATTGGAGCAAATGGAACTAATGACTTTATGAGAAATCAAGATGCTGTTAAACAGATCCAAACAAATGAAACAATAGGAGGCAATGTGAAATATCTCATGGGAAAAACAACTGACCTAGAAAATAGATTCAGGAAAGATAATTTAAAAATTATTGGTCTACCTGAAAGTCATGATCAAAGAAAAAACCTAGAAATCATTCTCCAAGAAATTCTCAAAGAAAACTGCCCTGATCTTTTAGAACCAGAGGGCAATATAGAGGCTGAAAGAATTCACCGATCACCCCCTGAAAAAGATTCCAAAAATAAAACTCCTAGGAATATTATATCCAGGTTCCAAAATTCCCAGATCAAGGAGAAAATATTACAAGCAGCCAGGAAGAAACAATTTGAATATTATGGAAACACAATCAGGATAACCCAGGATCTGGCAGTTTCTACATTGAGGGATCAAAGGGCTTGGAATATGATATTCAAGAGGTCAAAGGAGCTGGGATTAAAACCAAGAGTCACCTACCCAGCAAAACTGAGTAGCATTTTCAGGGGAAAATATGGTCATTCAGTGGAAAAGGGGACTTTCAAGCATTCTTGATGAAAAAAACAGAGTGGAATAGAAAATCTGACATTCAGATACAAGAAGCAAGAGAAGCATGAGAAGCTAAACATGGAAAAGAAACCATAAGGAACTTATCAAAGTTGAACTATTAACATTCATATATGGAAAAACAATAATTGTAACTGGTGAAACTTTTCTCAGTATGAGAATAGTTGAAGGGAATAGAAATATATATAGGAGGGTATATGGGCATATGAATACATATGTGAATGTGTGTATATATGTTTACAGGTATACATAGATAGAGGGCACAGGACCAATTTAATAGGAAGGGATGATACTTAAAAAGGTGAAATTAAGAGGTGAGACAGGAATATAATGAGAGGAGAAGGGGAGAGACAGAATGGGGTAAACTATCTCATAGAAGAAGCAAGGAGAAATGGTTACAATGGAGGGGAAGAATAGGAAGGCAAAAGGGAATGGGTCAACCTTATTATCATTGAATGTGGCTCAAGGGAAGGAATGACATACACACTAAATAGGATATCTCACCCTACAAGAGAATACGGGGGGGGAGGGGGATGGGGGGGGGGGGGGAGAGGGGAGGGGGGGGGGGGGGGGAGGGAAGTAGGAAGCAACCACTTTTGAAAAGGGATGGGATCAAAGTAGAGAATAGAACAAGTGGGAGGTGGGATAGGAGGGAGGGAAATATAGTCAGTCTTTTACAATATATCTACTATGTTAGTGTTTTGCATAAGCTACACATGTACAACCTATGCTGAACTGCTTATCTTCCCAGTAAGAGTGGGTGACAAGGGAGGAAGGGAATGAATGTGGATTTCAAAGTTTTAAAATCAAATGTTTAAATATATACTATTATTAATACTATTTTACATGTAATTAGGAAATAAGTAATACAGGCACTGGGGCATAGAGATCCACCATGCCCTACTGGAAAAGTGGAAGGGGGCTATGGGAGAAGATATGGGAGAGAGCAGATTGGAGGAGGGCATATCCTGTGGGACTGCTCTTTTGGGGTGGTGGGTAGGGGAAAACAGGGAGAAAATGTGCAACTCAAAATCTGGCGGAAATGAATGATGTAAATCAGAAGTTAATAAAGCATTTGAAATTGGGGGAAAAAAAGGAGAAAAGATGAGATATTTCTTAAGGATATTAGTGAATTACTTTCTTTCTGTTTTGGTTCTCATTGGCTTAGGTTTCCAGACCCTATAATTGCTCTGGAAAGAATTAGCAGGACTCCTTTTTACCTATTTTAAAAGTAATTCATATAGTCTTGGGATTAATTTTCCATTAAATGTTTTGGTACAATTCACATGTAAATTTTTTTGGTTCCATTTTTTTCCTTCATGAGTAAATGATGTATTAATTTGCTTTTTCTGAGACAAAGTTAAGCACTCTAAATCGTGGTGTTTTAATCAGGGTAACATATATTTTTGTTCCTACACATCCATTTCATTTAGTGTCACTTTTATTGGCATATAGTTGGGCACCCTCAGGAGACAATGAGTACAAGTATTTACCAAAGTCTAGTCCTAGTTCTCTGGGGTACCCTAGCTGATTTCACCCTAAGGAAATGTTAGGGTTGAACCTTGCTGTTATATGACTGTATTATTCAGTTGGGCTGGCCCTAGCCTTTGCTCTCCTTAGACAGGGGACATGCCTGCCTTCCATTCTCAGTAGGCTATACTAAGACTCGATACAGAAGAGCAATGGGGAGGGAGGTCTTCCCATCCCTCTGCATTACCATCGCCCCCACTGCCACCCCTTACCCAGCACCCTGTGCTGTAAGAAATCACAAGGGGGGGGGCAATTTCAGAGAAACCTGGGAAGGAAGACTTGGATGAACAGATGCAGAATGAAGTGAGCAGAACCAAGAGAACCATTTATACAGTGACAACAATATGGTAAAGACAAAGAATTTGAAGATGGAGAAACTCTGAGAAGCCTAATGACCAACCACAATTCCAGAGGAGAAATGAAGAAATATGCTGCCCATGTCCTGATTGAGAGGCAAAGGGCTCGGAGTAAAGAACAATTTCATACATCCGTGTCCGTGTGTGTCTACATACACACACATACACACACATACATGCAGTTTTGGACATGGCCAGTGATGATATTGTTTTGCTTGACTCTACATGTTACATCTAGGTAGTTCAGTGGATAGAGCGCTGGGCCTCGAGTCAGAAAGCTCTGAGTTCAGATCTGACACTTACTGGCTACATGATCTGGACAAGTCACTTCACTTCTTTTTGTGTTAATCCATTGGAGAAGGAAATGGCAAACCACTCCAGTATGTCTGCAAAGGAAATCCATGGGCAGGGTGGTCATGAAGAGAAGCAGAGCTTTGTAAGAGAGATTCTATTTCTTCTTTCTCTCCGTAGGGGGATGTTAGAGGGATGGGAGGGAGAGAAGGTCAACTTCTGCTGACTAAAAAAGGTAAAATACATTTTAAACAAAGATGTATTGAGAATCCTCTAAGTAAAATGGGAGGAACTTTTGGTTGATCAAGTATAATTAATGTCATGCATTTTTAAATTTCAGTATAATGATATTTCCTTGTTTATTCATTTTAAATTGCTGAGTACTCGTTAATTTCTGGTGACTGAAAAAATTAAAATGCTTTAAAAGAAAGACTTATGGGAAGCCTTCTTAGTAGAATGAAGGGAAAGTTCCCCTTTATCGTGTGGGACTGATATTATGCATTTTGGGGGAACTGGGTTTCAAAAATATTTCTTGGTTTTTAACTGCACTGAAAAGGTTAGATTGCCAGTACAAGGAGAATAACAAATATTGCCTAAAGTTCAGGGACAGTATCAGTATTTATATTTTTTTCATAAACATCCAGGCAGACTCATGGTGGGAGAGTGACTGGTGCCCTTTCCATACCTGCCTCAGCAGCTGCTGATGTTGGGACTTGCAGACCAGCCTTTCCTCATCCCTGATCACGACAGTAGCAAACGCCCCCACCTTTCATGGCCCTTACCTTGTGGAAACATTGTGAGGATCCCGTGAGATCATAGATGTGAATGCTTTGCAAACCTTACAGTGGGATGTGAAGGCTATTACTGTAAGGGTGGTTTGTAGTAGACACTGGAGGGATGGAGCTGGCGACCCTGGTCAGCTTGTCTGGCTAGGCTGTTCCTGAGGAGGGGGATGGGATCCCAAGGCCACAGCCCAAAGACGTGGGGCCATGGAACCAGATGACTGGCACAGCCAGGGCCCTGCTCTAAGTTATCTGGCCTTGGTGCTTTCTCATGAACAAGGGATAGCTTGGGGGCTTGGCTCCAGGAGGGGTCACTGTGGGACTGCCATCAGTACATGATTGCAGGGCATGATCACAGGAGGGAAATCATGAGACCACAGCCAGAGCTGGCGTTGAGGGCCCATGAATGCTTGCTTCCCCTGCAGCTGTTTCCTAGCTAGGCCCAGGGGGGAATCTCAGGGCCAGGTCACAGTCAGCCCCACCTATCTCAGTCAGCAGGGGCCCCAACTCAGGGCCCCCATAAGTACAATTTCAAGCATGATTTGCATGAAGGAATGCTCCAGCCTCTCAGGATGGGGTGGGGTGGGGACATAAGAGGGACTGGCAGGAGCCCAGCCCAAGCTCTGGGGCTCCAGGAAGCACAGCATGGACACCATGGCCTTGACTCCTGTCTTCATCCTGCTCACCCTCTGCAAAGGTTGGGGACAGACTGTCTGGGCTGTTGGGGAGAAGAAGGGCTGAGCTGGGCATGAAGCGGGAGGCCTTGGCAGTGCTGCTTCGGCCTCTGTTTCTGATCTGTGTGTCTGTGCTGTTGGTTTCAGGGAGCATTGCTCAGGCTGTGGTGACTCAGGAGCCATCTCTGACTGTGGTCCCAGGAGGAACAGTCACCATGACCTGTAGCTCCAGCAGTGGGGCAGTCACCTCTGGGCACTATCCTGGCTGGTTCCAGCAGAAATCTGGCCAGCCTTCCAGGCTACTCATCTATGATACCACCGAGACCCTTGAGAAGTCAGCGGTCTTTTCACAAGAAGTTTCAACTGTCTCTCCCTCTGCCTCCCTGCCAAAATCCACAGCTAAACAATTATCGTCAAATGGGTCAGCCAAACAGCAGCCCAGATGTTCACTCTTTCCCTGCATTTGTATGCTTTCTATGTGCAGAAATATATTTAAAACAATCTTTAGAAAAATTGTAATGTGTAGAGTCAAGCAAAACAGATATCATCATTGGCTATGTCCAAAAGTGTATGTGTTTCTGTATAAGTGTGTGTATGTAGACACACACACTGACACACATAAGTATAAAATTTTTCTTTACTCCCAGGTCTTTGCCTCTCAATCAGGAGATGGGCATCGCATGCCTTCATTTCTCCTCTGGAATTGTGATTGGTCATTAGGCCTCTCAGAGTTTCTTCATCTTCAAATCCTTTGTCTTTACCATATTGTTGTCACTGTATAAATGGTTCTCTTGGTTCTGCTTACTTCATTCTGCATCTGTTCATCCAAGTCTTCCTTCCCAGGTTTCTCTGAAATTGCCCCCCAGCCTTTGTGATTTCTTACAGCACAGGGTGCTGGGTAAGGGATGGCAGTGGGGGTAATGGTAATGCAGAGGGAGAGGAAGGCCTCCCCCCCCCATTTTTCTTCTGTATGGAGTCTCAGTATACCCTACTGAGAATGGAAGGCAGGCATGCCCACTGTTTAAGGAGAGCAAAGGGTAGGACCAGCCCAACTGAACAATACAGTCACATAAATATTAAGAAATAATAGATTTCAGGGAGGCTAGATGGCGCAGTGAGTTAAGTGCCAGCCCCAGAGTCAGGAGGACCAGAGTTCGGTTCTGGCCTCAGACACTTAACACCCACACAAAAAAACTAGCCTTGTGACCTAGGACAAGTTACTTAACCCCAATTGCCCTCCAAAAAGCAAAAAAAAAAAAGAAATAATAGATTTCTTTCCAGAAACTTGGTCAAACCCCCTTGGCAAGACTGGTGAGGTCCAGCACATGGCTGGCGGTCGTCCTTTGAGCCTGGAGAGGACCAATGTGACATTTCCCTGTCAGGGGCAGGTACATGTGCCCACCTGTGGCTGGGCAGACCAATAGGGTTCAGGAGGTTCTAATACACACACAGAGTCTCCCAATCGTTTCCTGGGTGCAGCCTTGATAGGGTACAAGGAGGTGGGCAAAGGGTGCTGAGTAGACACAGCTCACGGGCTTGTAGTTGTCTGCTAACCTTCTTTTGGAGGCCAGTTGTCCAAAATCATGGAAGGTGGGACTTACTTTGTCTTTGCACATATCTTCTGCTTTCGTGAGGTTCGAGAGGTCATAGGGATCCAAGAAAATCTCTAATCTTCCACCTTGCCTGTAACCAGGAAGTCCCCAGTCAGGTAACCGAGAGTACCTCAGCCTGAAGCCCTGTGCAGTCTGTAAATGTTCTCTCTCCCCTTTAATTCTCTGCTGCAGAAGCAACTGTCCGGGGAAGTTGATGAAGGGGGTCCTGGTGGTCAGGAAGCCTTGAGCCTGAAGCCTCCTTCCATCTGTAGCCCATCATGAAGAGCCACGTGGCTCTGGGCAAGCCACCTCATCTTTCCTCATCTGTAAAACAGGGATGAGTAAGCAGCCGCTTCAAGGGGTTGCTGCAAGGATGAAGCCAGTTCTTGCACACCCGGAACCATTCCAACCACAGAAATCCTTCCTATCTGTACTAATGTTCCCTGCCCATGCCCCAAGCCTCCTTGCCCTGGATTTCTGTTATCCTCTCTTGCTGGTTACTGAGGAATCCGTTCGGTCTTACAACTGTATAACAAAGTGATGATTCCCAGTGAAAAGAACGCTGAGACAGCCTGTGTCTGGCTACCCGGAATGAGGGGCTTATTGCCAGATCCCACAGTTTAAATACGCCTTTCATACCAGCAGGACATGCAGCGGAGGTCAATGAGGAGGCTGGGAGAAAAGAAATGCCGTAATTAGTGGAGCAGATTGACGTGGAGTTTTTGTTTTATGTCATAAGGTGAGGAGAAGGATAAGAGGGGCCTGACCACTCCTACCTCGCACCTACCTTGGTGTACCCTCTACCTGCTGCTGCTTGAGGGTGCTCAGGACTGAGGGGCACGAGGGTTAGGGAATCTGCTTCTGGAAGTGTGTGATGGTGCATGATGGAAGGCCTGGACCTCCACTCCTGAGCACGCACAGGGATTTGCCAGCTCCCCTTAACGCTCCTGCCTTCCCTCCATTGATTATTCCCAACTTGTCCTGTATGTGGACAATTTGTCCACAGCCTCCCTCAGAGAGTGAACACCTCAAAATCAGGGACTTTTGCCTCTCACTGAATCCCCGGTGCCCAGAACAGTGCTGGGACAGAGTAGGTACTTAGCACATATTTATCAGCTGGCTGAATAACTGCCCCTTTCTGGTCTGTTGACCTAGGGTTGAAGGAATAGACTTTTGACTGGTTGTGTCTAATACCCAGAGAGAATTTTCACTGTGGCTTCATGATGGGAGCCAGACCCACCGGTGTGAGGACAGGCTTAATGAATAAGCCAGCCAAGAGGGCAAGAACGACAGGCCCTATGCTAGGCGCCCCAGTTGGATCCTTGATGATCCGGTCAATGATTCCCCTTGGAGAGCTGGCCTTAGTTGTATAGGGGTAAAATGCATTACTTTGAATCTATTCCCCCCCTACCCCAGAATTTCTCCTCCTCTGGTTTCTCATCTCACTGCTAGCACCCAGATTGGCGGAACTGGAACACATCTGACGAGCCTGTTTTTAATACACTAACACATACGTTCTAAGAAAACATTTAAAAGAATGGACATTACCAAAATGGCAGTTTAAAAAGTGACTGTGCTTTTCTGTGAATGAGAGGAAGGCTGCGGACAGCACAGTGGGCTTTCCCTCCATCCCTATCATCATCACAAAATTGGCCACAACACAGAAAACAAGAGGCACCTGGTAGATGAGGGTAGTTACAGAACCTCACCTCCCCAAAAAGAGGCGAATCCATGCAAGGCAGCTTCCCCTGGCGCCTTGAGCGGTCACAGGCCAGTCCGTGGCTGACTCCTCTGGCTCTGCTGATATTCTTGGGGAGCCGTGAGGCTCATTGGTGCTCATCTCAGTGCAGGAAATAGATTCTCATGGGGATCCTGTTCTGGACTCTAACCTCCCCCATTAACCCCACCCCCATTCCCCTGTTCACACCCATTTTCCTCCCGCGTTGGGATTTTCACTCTTGTTAGAGGCAGCAACATGATGCAGGAGATGAAGCCCTGGACTTGGAGGCCAGAAGTTCACATCTGGATTCAATTGCTTGCTAGCTGTGGCCTTGAGCAAGACACTTTAACTTCCATTTCCCTCAGTTTGCTCAACTGTGAAATGGGGATAACACGTTGCAGGGCAATTGTGAGAATCAAAGGAGAAGTTTGGAAAGTGCCTGGCTCCTAGAAGGCCCTCTATATAAGCACAAGTTACTACCATTGCTGCTGGTGTTTTATTCTATATTCCAAGAGGCTGGAGTCAGGCTTGCTGATGGCACCTGGGGAGAGGTCCCAGCTGCAGCAAGACTGATAGTGCCTCCTGCTCACACCACCGAGACACGACAACTGCCTAAGACACCGAGTGACCCAGGAGGCATCTGAGCAGGGCTGCCCCGTGCACGGCCAGGAAACGGGAGCCACGGCTGGAGAGCAGACTTCTCTTTCTAATGTGACCTAGACATTAAGGAAACACTTGGAGCTCTTCCCTGAAAAGGACTTCGAGCCAGTGGAGAAAGAGATTCAAGACGTTGTTGGAGACGTGGGGAAGTCCTAGGGATTTCAGACCGTGACACTGCTCCTTTGGAGTTTATCTTGAAATTCTCACTTTGCAGTTTTGATTTAGTGAGTGTACATTCACTATTTCCTATCAGCAAGAGACAGCAAAGATTTGGGGCAGCCCTCACTGCCCAGTCCTGAGCTACTCCCCCTTCCTAATTCTAATTTTTGTCTTGGGGTTTTGGGGGGTTAAGTGACTTGCCCAAGGTCACATGGCTAATAAGTGTGTCTGAGGCTAGATTTGAACTCGGGTCCTCCTAACTTCAGGGCCAGCCCTCTAATTCTAATTTTTAAGGAGTTCTTTTCTTCCATAAGTTTTTGGACTCTTTTTTCCTAGTCGTTGACCTCCTTTAAGTAATCCACTTGCCTTTGTGGCCCTACTCACCTTTTTCTTCCTAATTTTTCCTCACCCTCTCTTATTGGATTTTGAAAGTCCTTTTTAAACTCTTCCCAGAACTCTTTTTGGGGTCGTGAGCATTTTGCTTCTTTCTTTGAGATACAAGTAGCTTTTTTAACTTCACTATCTTCTGAGTTTGAACCCAAATATTCTCTATCACCATAGTAATTATCTGTGGTTGGGCTCTTTCTCTTTATTAATTTTTATTTTATTTATTATTATTACAGCTTACTTCTTGTCTGTGGACTTTGTTAAAGTTGGGCTCTAGTCTCAGACTTCAGGTTTTTGCTGCTGTTGTTTTCTGAGCTCAGATACTCCTCTTCTGCCCCTGAGCCACGACCAGTCCCTCCCAGCTCCCCTCTCTGCCCTGGAACCTCTGCCAGGTACTCTTTCAGTGCCGGCAGCCAGCAGGGTCTCTGCCTTCTGTGACCACAATCCCTGGGTCTCCTCCTTCCCACCCACAATCCAGGGCCAATGTAGGTCAGTGCACCAGCAGAGGGCCCTGCAATCTTTCTTTGATTAGCTCTCTGCCCCCAAACTGTCTTGGCTTAGGCCAGACACAGCTCAAGCAGCTGCTTGTTACTTGTTGATGAGGTGCCCTGGGAGGTGGGGTCTTTCCTAACACCCTCCCAAGGTGTTTTAGGTAAACTACTTTACCCCGATTTTAAATGATTTCTGCTGCTCAGAGCTCACTCTGAGGCATGACTTTATATTGTTTGGGGACAAATTGAGGAGAGCAAAGTATTTCCCTGCCTTGTCTTCCCTCCTAAGCTCCTCAAAAAGAGGTCCAGGCAGCCTGGGCAACCTAACAATTAAACATGGATGCACTGGTCTCAGAACAGAAAAGGTTACCCAGTGAGGGTACTGGTCATCTGATATGTGTGAATTTCAGGCAATAAGATGGTGGTATTGATGACAAAATGGTCTTATTTGAAATGGAAATAATTGAAAAGGCATAGCCAAGTATAGGAAGAATGGCATCGATCATGGATTGTAGAGGATCATGGCCAGAGGGGCTCTGACCCTGCTGGCTGAATAAGACCTTGATAACCAGGCCAGATCAGTTCCCCATCCCCCAGGAAGGCTCAGAGATATGGGCTTCTCATCCCCATGAGGAGTTCGGTAAGGCTCCTGGCTGGGGAGCAAGGACGCTCACAGTGTTCTCAGGGAAAAGTAGCATAATATAGCATTATAGTATTAACTAGAAGCCTTGGGACAACTTTGTCCTGTTCTAGGGAGGTTTAGGGAGGTTTGGAACGTCCTGCCGGGTACTCACACCCTGATCACAAGAACAGAGTGCACGGCCCTCATGTAAGAGGTGAATGGGGGCTAGGACAGTGGCGTAATCCCAAAGACAGTGGCTTAGGATGACTGCGCAGTTTTACACTTTATATACTGGACTCTATGCTGAATAAAGTTGACTCAGTTTTCCACCATCCTGGAGCCCATCTCATTTATGATTGTCAGCCTCTGGGTAGGTAATCTTTTTATCTCTCTTTTCACCTGACGTTTCCTTCTCAGTTCTGCTGCTGCCCAACGGGGCTCCTCTCTACCACTGTCTCAGACTCTGCCACAGAAGGGCAGGGGTCCCTGTGTGGGCTTGGCTCCCCACAATGGATTATGTGACTATAGCAGCAGCAGCAATAGCCAGCATTTACATAGCACTTTAAGGTTTGAAATGCGTGTTGCAGGTTTCATTTTATTTTAACAGACCTGGGATCCTGCTGCACTTTAAGGACCAGGGCACCTTCTTATCTGCCCTGTGACTGAAACCTCTCATCTCTCACCTCCCCCACAGATTTGGAGCTCTTTGAGAGCATGGGCTAGCTTATCTCACTCTCTGAACTCAGGTCTTCCTGACACCAGGCTCAGTGTTCTATCTACTATGCCAGCTAGCTGCCCTCGGTAGGTGGATAAGATAGGTTAATTCCCTTAGTCCTGAGGATATTTAGACAGACTTTGTGGCTTGCCCAGGGTCAGAGAACTAGTGAGTGTCTGGAATAGGATTTTAAATTGAGTTTTCTGGACTTCAGATCAGGTGGCTGACACTAATAATGGCACCTATGTCTTGGACAAGTCCTGGGGCCCAAATGGAAAAAGAGTAATCAGAACAAAACCTGGATTATGAAGGAAACTGAATATTGTTCTCAAGAATACCGCTTTGTCTGATACGTAAAGCTGTCTTTTCCCATCAGTTTCCTTAAATTAGAACAGTATAGCTTGGAACTGAAGGTGGCCATGGTCTCCAAGAAAGCAGAACTTGCCCAAGACCCAAAGGGTCATTGACAGAGAGATGATGATGGTGGGTTTTGTTAGGCAACAGAGCTTGGTCATTGACACTTCATCTAAAAGAAATATGACAAAAGAAATGTGAAGTTGGACAGCCATCACTACATGCTTCAGGACAAACTTGTCCTTGGTCAGGGCCAGTCTAAGGGACCAGGAGTCAGGCTCTGAAGGGTGCTCATTGCAGCCAACAGTCTTCCTGAAGTCACCCCCAAATGTCTGCCCCATGGAATCACATTGGTAGGTGCTGCTCAATGAAGGATAGTACCTTTATCATCTAGTCCTGAGAAATGACCCTTGTTCCTCTCATTGACTCCTAGCCAAGCTGATCCGTAATTCACCACATTATACCTGACTCGTCTCCACAGGGGCCTTTATCCTCGCCTTATCCCTACTGGGTACTTGGACTCTGACCCTAGAACTTCTAAGGTTTGGGAAGGCAGGTTTGGCCTTCCTTTGCCCACATTGAAGCATCTTCCAGCCTGGCTGCTGCCTCACTCCCATCATCAGCTCTCCTCTATAGAGGCAGGCTATCACCTCCCATTAGAAGTTCCTTGAGGGGAGGGACCATTGCTTTTTTTGTGCTTATTCCCACAGTGCTTGACATATGACTAACACAAAAAACACAATGGACACTAAATAAAAGCTTTTTCTCTGGCCCTGAGTGGGATAGAACCTTGGGGCACATGGCAGAAATCCAAGCTCCAAACATTTCACAGAATGATCTCCCTGACTTCCTTATAGTTCTTGGTGCCTAGTTCATGTGGTACCACCATGCCAATCAACTATAACTTTTTTTTTCCTTTTTGGAGGGCAGGGCATTGGGGTTAAGTGACTTGCCCAAGGTCACACAGCCAGTAAGTGTTAAGTGTCTGAGGTCAAATTTGAACTCAGGTCCTCCTAACTCCTGGTACTCTATTTATTGTGCCACCTAGCCACCCCAATGATAACTTCTAAAAGATAGCTCCACATACCATCTCCTACCTTTTCCAGAGTAAACCCCTTAGGAATCTGAAGACATTTCCCAGAAATAATACTGTTGTCCCTGTGGCAATAATTGTGCCTTATATGTGGGGGCTTTCAGGATGAACCTGTCCCTCCAGAGAGACAGTACAGCACCTCTTCCAGTTGGTAGCCAGAAACCACTTCCCTTGGAGAATTGTGGCAGACAGAATGTGTGCAGTCACCTGGACAACCAGCCATGGCCAAGTCATGACAAAGAGATGGGTGCGATGGGCTTCTGAAGAGGATCCTGCCTTCTGAAGTGGCTCCTACTTGGACAAACAGCTTGTGGGCTACTCTTGACTCATCTGGGGAAACAAAGTCAGGGAGTCATCCTTTTTAGGGGCAATGCACCAGAAGAGGCAAGAATCCCTGGAACTTTTAAAGAATCAAGGCCAGTTGCACAGCATGAAGCTTCCTGGCATCCTAAGCAAAGATTTGTGGTTCTCGAGAGAACATCTGGCAAGCCTCAGAGCAGAGCTGTCCATTCCGAGTTACCGTGAGCTTCAGGTAAGAAGTGAAAAGGGCTGTTCAATGACTGTGACCAGAAATCTTCGCGGTGTGGAGTTTGGCACTATCATTGCCTCCATAGAACTTCTGCTCCCCTGCCTGGTCCTCACTGCCGTCCCATGAGTTTGTGCTTTCCCAACTGCCTCTTCCCACCAGGCTTCGGATGCCTGCTCTCAGGAGGATGCTGACTCATCTACCCTCCAAGGGCTTCCCAAGGTCCTTGTGCCTCATCATCTTCCTCTCAGCCCCCACCACCAGAATTTGTAGGCCTTTGCATCAGCCCTTAACTGAACCCTTGTTTACGCTTGTCTATTCCCATTTGAATTCAGACTCTTAAAGAGCAGAGACTGTCACTTTGCCATTGATATCTCTAGCGCCTTGCACATTGTAAGCCCTTGAAGGCTTTATTTTGTGGCCTCTGTTTCCTCAGAAAAGATACCAAAGTAAAAGGCAAGATGTTTCCTGGTGCCCAGCAGCCAGATTTTAAGGAACAGAGTTTACTTTTTTTTTCAACGAGATATCTACTATTACCCTTCTACTACCTGACATAGAAATGCCACCAAAACCGCCCTGTGAAAACTAATTACGTAAGAGACCTCAGCCCTGGGTTATAAAAGCGCTTAGGAGGTTAACTTCCCCAAGCCTAGCCCTCAGCAGAGCAGTGGCTGCCAGGAGACTATCCGCCTTCTAGTTTCCAAATCCAGGTATTGGATTAGCAGAAACTAGCAGCGCGATATCAATTTGATTTCTCCAGTGAAAATTGTTACAGATTTCATTGTTATTTCCTTATCTAATTTCCATCTTGTCAGAAATAAAGCTCTCTGAGGGAATCTAATATTTCAAAGCCTGGGACTTAGAGTCTGATCCTTGAAAACAGACCCAAGTACAACACACTAACTCTGCCCTTTCGTCAGTTGGGCTAAGGGTTTCTATTGCTGCTGTTTGTCCTTCCTTCTCAAAGAGACCCATGTGGTTGGTACGAGGACATCTTGAGGGAGCCACAGTGATACTCAAGATCTCAGTAGGGGACAAGCAGGACATTTCTCTCCTACTTTCAACTTCATGTTGTCTCTTTGTCTCTCTGTCTGTCTCTCTCCCTCCTTCCCTTTCTCCTCCTCCTTCAACCTACAAACTGAATATCTATGCCAATTTTTATGAGCTCCGGATCAGTGAAGTAGAGAGATGGCACTGGGTTCTCTCTCTTCTTTCTTTTACATAAGTCAGCCTAGATTTCCCACTCAGGATTCTGTTGGTAAAATGCACTAACCTAAAACACAATTGTTTGTTTTGTTTTATAAAGAAAACTGGCAAACTTGTCTTCAGCTTAATAAATGTAACAAGGCTGATTCATATTCGTTTCTATTCTGACACAATTGCTGAGCCTGGCAAAGCCACTTCCCAAGAGTCTCAGGGGACCTGTCTAGGACACAGCGTGCCAGCTCAAGCAGTCAGCACCTGGCAGCATGATCTGAACCCAGATCTGATAAAAACTCAAGAACCATGAATGCAGGAGTCAAAGTGCTGAAGAACTTTGGGTTTGCAAGTTGGCTCACCTCACTGAGGTTTCAGAGTAAAACCAAGCAAAGTCAAGTCTGGAGAACCCAGAAAATTAACAAGAAAATCGTAATGCATAACGGAGACTGAACAAGCCCACCAGCGCTGGGCAGCTCTATCTGTCAGTAACAACCTCCTTATTTCAGAGCTCTGTCAAGGGAAGGTTATTTCCATTATGGAAATCATGAGATTGATTATAAAAATTTGGGACCAAGAAAATTCTTTTTTTTTCCTTTTGGAGGGCAATTGGGGTTAAGAACTTGCTCAAGGTTACAGGCCAGTTATTTCTGGGTGTGGTGCTAAGTATCTGAGCCCGGATTGCATCCCAGGTCTCCCGACTCTATGGGGGGCTCTTACTCACAAGCCACCTGGCCACCCCCAAGAAAATTCTTGTCAGGGCTCATTGAAATGAATGCTTATGATGATAAGATTTATTCAAAGGGGTAAAAATTTCAGTTATTGTTAGCTCATCATAAGTCATTTCCTCCCCCACCATGGGAAGATGTTCCAATTCCTGGTCCCCTCCTGTTGCTGAAGATATTTGTAAGTATGTTAATACTTCGGCCAGCGTAGTTGGTGGGCTATCGAGCCATGAGAATAACAAGACAGGGGTGCAATCAATAATCTGTTTATTACAGGACCATTTCATACAGAGCCAAAGATGCAAGGAGCTCACAGAGTTTGTATGCCCCCCCCAATAGAAGGTCTATGTGACCCAAAAGAATGCAGAATATGTGCAAGTGATGAGGTATGGGCTCTGGGAGCCCCCTCCAGCTCTCCTTGAATCCTTGAGGTACAGGCTCTGGGAACCTCCCTAGGACTCTTGATTAAATCATCCCATTTGATGAGGCAGGTCTGTTGCTAGACTTCCCACCCTTCCATAAAAGAAGGCTTTCTAGAGCAGCCCTCTTCAATGGCTCTTCAAACTCTGAGGGGCTTCTGGTAACAGTGGTTTGGGATCACACACTCCCTCCAGCCTCTCTTCTCTGGGTTTGACTTTGACTGTGCTCCTTCAACCTCTTTCAATAGCATTGAAACTCTAGATCTCATGCTAACTAGGTGCCCTACCCCCAAACAAGTATTTGAGATGCACCCCCCACCCTGCTCTAGACTGTGTGTTTGTTTTTTACATTTACTCCAGAATGATTGCATCCAACATTAAAAGAGAGAAACCATTTAGACCCAAGTAATTCCGAATGAAAAGCACCTGGGTCCTAATTCTGTCTCTCAGCAAAGCAGCTGGAGAGATCATAGTGAAGTCTGGAGCTGCTAAATCTCTGCTTTCTCCTTTGTGAAATCAAAGCTAAGCACCCCTGCTAGAACCTTCCAGCGGTCACAGTCAGGTTAGATAAAAGTGCCGGTTGTAGTAGCCAAAAGCACCATGGTCATCCAGTCCGACCGAGCACCAAAAGGGATTTGGATTGCTCGAGTGAGAGCTAGAGAGAATAGCTGGGAATATATGCGTCCCACAGTGAAGGTGCACCAAGCTGTAGTCATTTGCTGTTGGGAGAACTCCTTCCCACCCATACTTTTCTTCAGGCCTTCAGATTCCTAGCACCCTTTCATCAGCTATCCCAACGGACAGAAAGTGTGGGGTAGTAGTACATTCTTTACAAATGAGCAATTGGAGATTTGAGAAATAACCTTCAATGGCAACATTGGGGCTCTCAAGATTTACATTTCAAAGTTGTTGTTTTTTTTTTTTAAAGTCAATGTTTCCTTTGTCATTTTGAACTGAAAGTGAGAAAACAAATGTGTGCCCTGGAAAGCTGACCTGTAGCAAAGGACTCTTTCCTGCTCACCTACTGTGTGTGAGGCCCCACACTGGCAATGCCTCAGTCTGGATTTCAAACCAGGACTCCCTCCCCCAAACCCCAACACATCCCCTGGAAATTAAATGGTTGTTTATTGGAAAGAAAATGAAAAAAAATTGTAGGAAAAAGCAAAAACACATTTTTTAAAAATTGAAACCACTTCACAGGACTTGAAAGAAAGAAAAATCTTAAGCAACTATTTCTGAAAGAAAAGGAAGAAGAAAAAAATGACGAAGAAAAGATATTTTTTCCTTGGTCAACTCTTCACCCAGAAAATAGGGCACAAGGCTAACTCCTGTCCTACAACCAGGAGCTGGTCCACCTTTCTCTTACCTGGTGGAGAAGAGGATTTGAAAGGAGGAAGCTTGAAACCTGCTCACCAGGATCTGCTGACTCAGTAAAACAGCCTTCTCAGCCTAAACCCTCAGGCAGCCCCTCCCCCTCTGCCACCTGCAGTAGCTGAGTAGGGTGGGTGGAGATAGCAGGGGAGGGAATGGGCATCACCTGTGGACAATATGCAGAACTTTTTTTTTTAACTAAAAAAAAAAATTCCTTCCATACTATAAATAGAGCCTGTAGACAGTTCAAGCCTCCTGGATCCTTGCTTTGCTGCGGTAGGGGGATCAGGTAGCTCAATGAAATAGAGTTTTGGCCTCAAGGGTTGCCCAAGACAGGTCATAGTGGAGAGCTCTGCCAGAAGGTGACCCCCTGGAGAAGGAGATAGCAAACCGTGCACCAACGGACAGAAAGTGTGGGGTTGTAGTACATTCTTTACAAATGAGCAATTGGAGATTTGAGAAATAACCTTCAATGGCAACATTGGGGCTCTCAAGATTTACATTTCAAAGTTGTTGTTTTTTTTTTTTAAAGTCAATGTTTCCTTTGTCATTTTGAACTGAAAGTGAGAAAACAAATGTGTGCCCTGGAAAGCTGACCTGTAGCAAAGGACTCTTTCCTGCTCACCTACTGTGTGTGAGGCTTTATAAATTTAGCTCTATTAAACTGCTAAAAGAGATGAGAACAGAAGATGTGGTCCATGGGGCTCTAACTGAATGAATGACAAGCTCATTCACGCTCTCTTAGAAAGGAGTGGCTCTTGAAGGTGAGTTTCTTAGTAAATATTGAAAAAGAGAGGGTGGGAGCTTGGCTCTCTGGTGGCTGCAGTGGGACTGATGGTCCTGGGCCCAACTTTGGGGAGCTAAGCCAGGCAGCTCAGTGGGCTGGGAGGAGAGGGGGCTCTCCCTAGTTTGGGCTGACTTGGGGGATATGGGGGGGGTCGTCTCTTCCCTTCCCTTCTCTCTCCCATTTTTAGGGAAGTGAAATGAGGGATTTAGAGTGAGAAAGAAAAGTACCCCCCAAGTGTAGTCATCAGATGGTCCCCTTTAGAAGGAATGCTAGAACAGGACTGGGGCGTATGTGCCCAGTAGCTTTCTGGAGGGTGGGTGAAATGACCCAAGAACACAAACGTCTGACTGAAGTCACACTGCTTGTTAGAAGAAATGGCATTCGTTGCAATCAGGGTTTAAATGAAGGTTAGATTGAGAATGGCAGTGTCTATGGGGACTTGGATCATGTTCATATTCTGAGATTAGACTTCAAGGTGGGAGGGCTGTACCCTGAATAACTCGAGCAAGACCCAAGTAACAATTTTAGAATGGACCTTTTATTAAACGCCATGTTGGCTGAGCAGGGAGTCCACATGGCCCAACAGTTAGGTATTACATAAGTAGTGATTGGTCTGTACACACCTTGAAATTCCCCCACCTGACCCAGAAGCCTGCCCACCTCTGTGAAGGTGAGCTGACTGGGGGAGGGCGCAGACCCAGTGGGGGAGGGCGGAGCTGACCCGGCAGTCTTCTCACTTACCTGAGGGGGGGAGGGGGGCATGTGGAAAACCAGGTACCACACGAGGGGCCTGAGAACAGGTGTGGTTACTTTCCAGAACCAGAAGTCTTCAGTCTGCAAGAGATGGTGCTTCTTTTCATTAGAGGGTAAGCTGAGGCCCAAGGAGTTTAAGTAGCTTGCTGGTATATAGAATACTGAACTCAAAAACATGAGATTTCTTCACTAGAAGAAACAATAGGAATGGGGGGGGGGGAGCCAACATTCAAACTTTTCAGACAGAGAAACTGAGGACAAAATGTAGCTTGCCCAAGTTGTCTTTTTAGAAAGCGGCATTTTGGAGGAAGATTTGGTTGGGTTTTTCTTAAGTCTCTTAAGAAATCAGTGCATGGGTTCAATAGATGAAAACTGCAGACAGCTCCGTCTTGCTTTGCTTGATGGCTAGTGTTTTCTTGTCCTCTTAGCTTTTTTTTTCTAATGAAATAAATGTGTTCTCTTCCTCATTCCCATTGAAGTGTTTCACAGGAAATCAAAGGGATCTAGGGGCAGCCAAAACTAAAGCTGGGGCTTTTCAGTCAAGCGTTTGTGGGGAGGGGCCCACAGTGGGTCAGGGAATATTTTGTCTTGAACCCTGAATTAATCTGGTTCAGGCAGCTGCTCAACTGGCCTTTTCAATGAATGGACATTTTTCCGGAGGATGCAAGTAGGGGGAGAGGGGGGGAATCCTTAAGCAACGCTCTGCCAATGTCTGTGGCCAGAACTGGGACCCAGCAGTGCGCAGTTGATCTCTAAGTCGGTAACTGTATTAGCAAGTCTCTGGAAGAAGCCAGGGCTTTAACAGTCTAGGCTACTGAAAAGAAACACTGACTAGGGTGGCAGAACAGCAGGATACTCCAATTAGGCTGCTTCTTTCAAAGCCGATAGTAAAATCAAAAGTACTTGCAATCTGACTACCTGTACGTTTTGTTTTTTTACACCAGAAACAGAAAAATCTTTGCTGCCGCCTAACAAAGGGTGACCAGAATGGCTCCAAGCCTTGCTGAGTTCCTGTGAAGAACTCCCAGAGGTATGAAGTTTGTTTACTTCCGAGGGCTAGAGAGCCTTGGTCTGTCTGGCCGCCCTCTCGGCCCCCCTCGGGGCTCAAAACCAGTATTTAAACCTAATCCCAGGGAAATCTTCCGGAGGTATTTCAAAGTGGGATTAGTTTATTGGAGAGGTGTCCTCTCCCCCCTTCCCCTCTCCCATTTGTTTGGCTATTACTTTGTTTTTACCTGTATTTCTCTCTCTGCTCCTCTGGTAAATCTCCCTCTTTCTGTCCATGTTCATTTGCTAGCCTATGTTTCTCTCTGAGATGTTTTTTTTTTCTTTCAAAGAGTGAAGTCTGTGTGCCTTAAAACAGCATTGAAGTCTTATGGAGATCTTTCTTTCTCCAAACGAAGCTATGGTGACCCAAGACGTTTGCTCATTTTCCCCATTGTCTTGGAGCCCAGAGACAGGCATGTGTCTCTCAACAACTGTTTCCCAGACTTTACCATGAACTCGACGTAGAAGAATTTGCAAACTGGCAAGCATTTAAATGATGTTCTCATTTGGACAGCGAAGAAAAAAGTCCCAGAATCCAAAGAGCCAGGTGGGTATGCTTCCAAAGAAGCCTCTTGCCAAGCATGAGGAAGCCCCTGGGTCCCTTGGACTTCTGCCTCACTGACATCTCTCCTTTCTCTGTCTAGCTCACAATTCGTGGATCTAATCCTTGTCAGGGGTCATTCTTGCTCGTCTGAATGAGATGGTTATTGCTAAATGATAGGGATATATGAAGGAGAGGCAAAAGACAGCCCCTGCCCTCAAAGCAATCTATAAACAGGAAATAATTAAGAGACAGTGTGCTAGGGTTGAGAGGCTGGGGAAGGCTACTTGTACAAAGTAGGATTTTGGTTCGAACTCCAAGGAAGTTAGGGAGGTCAGTAGTCAGAGCAGAGGAGAGAAGGCATTCCAGGCAAGGAGAAAGGAGAACAGAGAAAATGCCCAGAGCCGAGAGATGGAGGATCGGGTTTGTGGAACAGCCAGGAGGCCAGTCTCACAGTAAGAAGACTGGAAAATGTGGGGGCTGGGTTATGAAGGACACTGAATACCAAATAGAACATTCTCTATTTGATCCTGAAGCCAATAGGGAGCCATTGGAGTTACTGAATCGGGAGGTGATGTAGTCAGACTTGCACTTTCAGAAAATCACTTTAGTGACTGAATAGAAGATGGACTGGGGTGGGGAGAGACTCAAGACCTCCCCCCCCCCCCAACACACAGTTCTTCCAATAGTCCAGGCATAAGATGATGAGGTTCTGCACCAGACTGGTGGCACTTTTAGAAGAGAGGAGAGAGAATATTTGAGATGCTCCAAAGGTTGACAGGACTTGGTAACAGCTTGGATGTGGGGAGAATAAAAAATCCAGGATGATGCTGAGGTTGGGAGCCCAGGTCCTAACAGGGAAGGTAGAAGTGGGGAGGGTTTAGGGCACAAGATAATGATTTCTGGTTTTGGACATGTTGAGTTTAAGCTGTCTACTGGATGTCCAGTTGAAGATGACTGAAAGGCAGTAGGTAGAGAGACTCGGACAGGAGAGATAGGTTTGAGAATCCAGCATAGAGATGGTCATTAGATCCATGGGAATTGAGCTCATCATGTGAATTAGTCTAGAGGGAGAAGAAAAGAGGGACAGGACAGAGCCCCAGGGGACACCTACAATCAGAGGAGGTGACATATAAGAGGATGCAGCAAAGGATGTGGAGAAGTGGTCAGAGGGGGAGGAAGAGAACTGAGAGTGGTGTCCCAAAAACTTAGTGTCAAGGAGGAGAGATCTACAGTGTCCAAGGCTGCAGAAAGGGCAAGGAGATGAGGACTGAGAAGACAATTGGATTTGGCCACTGAGAGATCATTGGTAATTTTGGAGACAGTATTTTTAGATGAAATGATAAGGTTGATAAGCCAGATTATTAAGGGGATAACAAGAGAGTGAAAGGAGAGACAGTGGAGACCCTATTTAAAGGTGTTTCTATGGGGTGTTCCTGGAGGACTAGCCCTGTTGTGAGGGCTTGCTGAGAGCACTTTCCAGGGCTTCTCATCCACTTTGGGTGTCCACCTATTGCCCAGCCCTCTCCTGTGGCTCCAAGAAGCTATAGAGTGTGCAGTGGCCATGTCCTGGTAAAACTGTCTCAGCAGGTGGGCTAAACCAGGCCCAAGGTAACTCATGGTAAGTGACTACATTGAGGAACTGAGTGGTAAGACTATTTGTGTTAGATGTGAAAAGAGGACTAACAAAGTGTCTCGATTCCCTGACAAACCACGTAGAGCCGATATCTACAAGGGCACTGGGTATGATTCACCACCCATCTGGTCCTTAATGTCTCTTGGTTCTTTTAAATACCAAATATTAAAACCTTTGGTGACATAATAGACATTGCTAAACCCCACCCCTTCAAAAATAAAAATGATTTGACTAGATGTCCCTGTTAATGTTAAAGCTGGCAAGAAATCTCTCAAAACCATTTGCATTTTTTAAGTATTAGTCTATTTTTATATCACCTTTGTTTTTCAACATGCTTCCTCTCCAGCCTAGACACCCCCCCCCCATAACAAAGAACAAAAAAAGAGAAGGGGAAAAGTCATTAAAGCTAACAAATATATCCATTGAGTCTGAATACTAATACTAAGTGCTTCAAAGTTTACAAAGGCCTTTATAGGTTTCATTTGGCCCCCACAACCACTCTTTCAGGGAGGTATTCATATTTTACAGATGAGAAAACTAAGGAAGAGAGGCTAAGTGATTTGCCTGGGGTCAAATGGCTATTTTGTCTAGGGCAGTGTTCGAATTCAGGTTTTCCCAGCTTTAAGTCCAGCAATCTATTCTGATGCTACTTCTCTCCAAATTGTGCACAAAAGGGAGGGAAGTGAATTCTGCTCTTTCTTTGGGGTCAAGCTTGGTTATTTTACTAATTCTATTTCTGTTGTTTTTCCATTTATATTGTTGAAGTAACTGTGCCTTTGGTTTCTCAAATTCTATCAAAGATGCTTCTAGAAGTAGAGCTGGACCCGCTATTGCTCAGATTCCCCATCCTGCCTTTTTCCAGGCTCCTGACTCTGCCTCACTACAGCTTTACTTGGATTACTCTGAAAGTTTGTGTGAAGTCCTAAATAGGAAGCATAGAGAAGGCCAAGGGCAACGACGTGGGGGTGCCCAACTGAAGGGCTTGGGCAAAGGGAATGTCATTAATTAGCTGCAATGTGCCATTCAGACACGGACTGTCTGATCGGCCGCAGTGGGACACACTGAAGCTTGACTCCAGCTCAGTGACGTCATTCTTATTTTCTTTGAGAATGAAGGATAGCCACTATATGTGCCATGGACTATGCTGAGAACTTTCTAAATATTCTCTCATTTGATCAAGACAAAGACCCAGCAAAGGTGGGGAAGGAGGTGGAGGAAGTATGATGTCTCTGAAGAAAAAACCAGGAAAAGGTGTGTAAAAACCTAGAGCAGTCAACAGTGTCCAATACTTTATAAAGGTGCATAGGCAGCTAGGTGGCAAGGGGGACAGAGTATTGAACCTAGAGTCAGGAGAAGTTGAATTTGAATCCCATCTCATTTACTGTGACCTTGGCCAATCACTTCAACTCCATCCTGGTTCTCTCATCTTTCCAATGGGCTACAACACCTGCGTCACAAGGCTACTATGAGATCAAATGAAATTCTGCAACCTTGAAGTACTATGTAAATGCTATTATCATTGTATTAGGTGTAACAGAGCCTGACCAATGGCCGCCCAGCCCCTGAAGCACTGTGCCTACAGTCGAACCAATACACAGAACTTTGGAAGTGGCTTAAGCCTCAGTGACCCAGGATTAGCAATATGTGATGATGACAAAATCCTTCCCATTGGCCCCAGCTGAAAGGATGAATGATTCCAGAGAAGCTGAGCTGGAATGGAGTGTGCTTACAAAAAGTCGCGGTGGCCACTCTCTCTCCCCTTACCTTGGAGAGGTGAATGGCAGCTGGCATAAGGATAGCTGCTCTATCTCCCATCTGGTTACCATGGGTCCAAGAAGACACCATGTTTGTTCTTTCCTGAATATCTTGAAATGGAAATTCACAAGTGACTGGTGACAGATCTATCGTGGTCCAACTGACGACCTGAATCTGTAGCAAAATCTGCTAGAGAAGTCAGGGCTGGTGACAGAGGAAGCGCCTACAGATGGAAGTACAAATGTAGTCTCCCACACAGGATGTCAGCTTCAGCGATGCAGATTTCACATGACAGAACCTCTGGCTGTGGTTCTCAGAAGAACCCACTGAGCCCACAGTGCTAAACTTAAGGAAGACATTGGGACTTCACAAAATGATTTAAGCCAAGAATTTGTGAGGTATCTCTTGGCCATGCGTGCACCTCACTCCATTGTACTCACTCCCATTCCACAAGGGATCTTACGGGTTTACAAGAAGACAGTGTACCATCAGGCTGTGGGGAAAGGGGGAGGATTTTTTTTAACTGTTGGTAGACCTCAGTAAATACCCTTTTCTATAGGTTAATCTATTCCTACTGATTGACATGATAGAGGAGGGAGAGCACCCTGAATGGGGACTTGGCTGTTTAAGAGACTTCTATCCTCTCATTCTCACCTCCATCCTTATGTTACCCAGCACGGAGAAATGAGCTTTCACCTTCTCTTGCCCCAGACTCAGCCTTCACATTAGTTCCCAGCCACTTGCCCATCATGCTGCCTACTCTCTGACCATCATCCTCATTCCCTGACTCTTTACAACCCTGGATTCTTAACTCTGTGCTCCGGCTCTTACAGGTGAGACTTTGCTTTCCCTTGCTCCAGATCAGGCCTCTTACTTTCCAGTTCTGCTTTATGTGCTGTCTTCTCCCATTAGAATAGAAGCCTTGATTGCCCTTATCTATACTCCCAGCACTTAGCACAGTACCCAAGACAGTAATCAATTAATGGTGTCTATCAGTCTGCTTTCAAAGGCAGAGCAGCAGCAGGGCAAACAGAAGGACTGGGGTGGGGGTGGAGGAATGATGGCTATCTTCAAGCAACTGAAGGGTTTCAATAAAAAGAGAAAGGAGTAAATATGTTCTGTTTGGCTCCAGAGAGCAGACTCAGCAAAACAGGTGGAAGTTTAGAAGAAATTGAGCTTGAGGTCAGGAAAAGGCTCCTAACAGTCACGGTTGTTCAACAATGGACTGGGCTCCTTCAAGGGCTGTTGACTTAGAGAGTAAGTTCCTCTAAGATAATAGGTCTTGGTGTGCACTTTGGGGGAGAAAGATAACTAGAGTCTTGGAGAGAAGAGTTTGAAAATGCTGCTCTTAAGAATTAAACAGGGATCTCCATCTGTAGGATTTCCCTTCAGTTTGAATTCTCTAGCTGAAATTCTCCTTTCTTTGGTAAGGTTTTTACCCATCAAAGGCTGCAATATGAATTCTTCAATGTTGAATGAACTGTGTGCTCTGACATGAGGCTTCTCCATGTTTTTTACATTTATAAGGTTTCTTTCCAGTATGAACATCCAGCCTTGAGCCTTATGAACTGACTGGAAGCCTCACCACATTTATAATCACAAATTTATCTCTAGTATGTTTTCATGTAGACTAAGTTGGGAGAGCTAGCTAGCAGCCTTTCCATTCGTTGCATTCATTCAGTTTCTTTATAGTATCAATTTTCTGGTCTTGAATAAACTCTGTGATCTGGGCAAAGGCCTTTCCACAACCCTTATGTTAATGACATTCTTCTCTATCATGAATTCTGATATATATCCTCTGGCTGAAGGTCTTCCCATGTTCTTTATATTCACAAGGCTTTTCTTCACTTTGAATTCTTTGACATTGAGAAAGTTGTGAACTGTTCCAAAGTAAGATAGCCTTACCATATTCACTGAGCATTCATAAGGTTTCTCTCCACTATGACTTCTTTTGATACTGAGTACACTGGGAGTTTGGCTAACAGCTTTCCTACATTCAATTGCTTTCTTTCCAATATGAATACTCTGATGTAAAATAAGTTTTAAGGTTTGGTGAAAGGTCTTTCCAAATTCACTGCACTCATAAAGTTTCTCTCCAGTATGAACTTTGATGTCCAGTAAGCTCTGAACTCCTATGGAAAGCTTTCCCACATCCAAAATACTGGTGCTTAGAAATATCCATGATCTGGGTGAAGTCTTTTCCATATTCAAAACACTCATAAAGCTTCTCTCTAGTATGAATTCTCTGATTTTGAATAAGATCTGGGATTCAGTTGAGAGCCTTTCCACATTCATTATATTAATAAGATTTCTCTTCTGTATGAATTCTCTGATCATGGATCTCTCCATTTGAAGGCTTTCCCACATTCATTGAATTCAAAAGGTTTCTCTCCAGTATGTATTCTGCCACAGAATAAGTTGTGAGCTTGTGATAGTAATGGAATGTGGAGATTCCCCTGTATTGGGCTTGGTTTTCAAATTGATTGTATTAAAACCCAGAGCTTGTTAATCCCACCTGTGGGATGGACTTTTTGATGTGAAAAGAAAGTCCTGAACTGGGAGGAGCTGGTGATGTAGATTTGGAGAGACAAGAGAGAGGCGGAAGATCTTTTTGGAAGCAGCACCTCGTGGAGAGAGAGAGACTAAGAGAATTGCTGGTGGCCGCTTTGAATTGCCCTGGACTTTTGAGACCTGCCCCCCTGAGCTGCCAAGGACTGAGGAGACATGGCTGTTTTGCTGGTACTTTGTCTGTCTGTTTTGATGTTATTTTGCCAGATTTGTCCACTGGTGAAAGACTGTCCTTTTGTTGAAGAAGTCCTGGAACCTGGCTGTTCGCTAAGAAGCCCTGAGACTGTCCTGCAGACAGAGAGTGAATACTGTCCACTGGTGAGGGACAGTACTGTTGTTGCAGGGGTCTGGAGACTGTCCTGCAGACAGAGTGAATACTGTCCACTGGTGAGGGACAGTACTGTTGTTGCAGGGGTCTGGGAACCTTTCTGTTGGTTCGGAAGCCCTGAAGAAGGATTTTCTTGTTGGATGTTTACAGAAATCCTGGGAGAGGGCTTTGCTAATGTGTTCAGGGGTTCTAGGACTGTTCTACAGACAGAGAATAAATTCATGAAGGGACTGGCAATGTACCTTATGGCCTTGCTAAGCCTTGTCTCTCCAGGAACTAAGATTGCTGAGAACTTGCCTCGTGTCAAGATGAAGAAAAGACCTCCATTTGGGTATTAAGTGCTGTGTTTAAACTTGATGTAACTCTGGGGTAGATTCAATTGTGATCCAGGGGTGGGGAACTTTTGACCTTATTGTGCTCTGTGATTGACAAATGAAGGTACTTTACCTATGTTTGGAAACTAATCTCCATTTGAGAAGAGGGGTTTTGTGGTGGGCCAAATGAAGGTATAGCCTAGGGGTGGAGTAGTATTTAGAACAGAGACTTTGTGATTGATTGAATGATTGGAAGGTCCTGGGGTGGGGTAGTACTTGGAGATTATTTAATCACGCTTAGTAAATGCTGTACTTTGAATGATGTCATGTTTTGATCTTCTCTGTTCTTGGTTTGTCACTGAATAAAATAGAGAGCACCTATGCTGGTATTTTGAACCTGGGAAGTTGCCTTCTTTTGGCATTATATTACAGAGCTTTGGCTAAAGGACTTTCCACACTCAATATATTAAGTTTCTCTCCAATATTCTTTGATGTCTAGTAAGTTCATTCTCATGGAAAGCCTTCCCACATTCATAAAGTTTCTCTCCAGAATAAATTCTCTGATGCCAAATAAGTTGTGAGTTCCATGCAAAGTCTTCCTCCATTCAAAACATCTGTAAGGTTTCTCTCTAATAATGTTGAATAAGAATTAGGATACAACTAAATGTCTTTCTACATCCACTACATTTACAAGTTCTCTCTCTAGTATGACTCTTCAGATGTAAAGTTGTGATCCCTTCAGAAAACCTTCCCATATCTTTACATTTAATAAGGTTTTTCTGAAGAGTGAATTATTTGATTATAGAATAAGAGCTGTCAACCAGGAGAAGACTTTCACATATCCATCACATTTCATAATTTTTCTGCCAGTATGAAATCTCTGATGCAGAGTATCTGGTTGATATGATGTGATGGAAGGCCTTTCCATATTCATTACTTATGAATCTGGAGAAATTTAGCAGGAATGACAGTATTTAATGCAAAAGAGGGATCATGCTCGAGCTTCTGTAATGCCAAGCAAAGGCAACTTCCCAAGGTTCAAAATACCAGCATAGGTGCCCTCCATTTTATTCAGTAAAAAATTAAGAACAGAGAAAATAAACATATAGCATAATTCAAAATACAGCATTTACCAAGTGTGATTCAAATACTACCCCACCCCTGGACATTATAATTCATTTAGTCAATCCCAAAGACCCTCTTCTAAGTACTACTCCACCCCTAGGTTGTACATTCATTTAGTCAACCACAAAGCCCCTCTTCTCAAATGGGATTAGTTTCCAATCATAAGTAAAGTACATTCATTTGTTCAATCACAGAGCACATAAAGGTCAAAAGTTCCCCACCCTTGGATTACAACTAAATAGGCCATCTACCCCAGAGTTACAAGCTTAGGCACAGCATTTAATACCCAGAGAGGTCTTTTCTTCATCTTGACCCAATGCAAGTTCTCAGCAATCTTTGTTCCTGGGGAGACAAAGCTTAGCCAGGCCACAAGATACATTGCCAGTGTCTTCATTAATTCATTCTCTGTCTGCAGAACAGTCTCAGGAGCTCTGAACCAACAGCAAGGTTCTGAGGCCTCTGCAACAACAGGACTGTCCTTCACCAGTGGACAAATCTGGCAAAACAACATCAAAACAGACAAAGTACCAGCATAACAGCCATGTGTCTTCAGTCCTTGGCAGCTCTCAAAGTCCTGGGCAATTCAAAGTGGCCCTCAGCAATCCTCTCCGTCTCTCTCTGGCTCCAAGATGCTGCTTCCAAAAAGTTCTTCTGCCTCTGTCTTTTCTTTTGTCTTTCTAAATTTACGTTACCAGCTCCTCCCAGTTCAGCCCTCTCTTTTCACGTCAACAAGTCCATCCCACAAGTGGGATTCACAAGCTCTGGGTTTTAACACAATCCAAAAAACCAAGCCAATACAGGGGGATCTTTAAATTCTGTTAGTGTTACAGCTTCTTTGCCCTAGAGAACATAATTAGAAGCAATGGATAGAAGTTACAGGGAGGCAGATTAAAGCTGGATGCTGTGGGGAAACATCATTATAATTAAAATTGTCCAAAAGTAAAACAGGAGGAAATAAGGATATCTCACTGAAAGTCTTCAAACACAAGCTAGGCAGTCTCATTTCAGGGGTGGTACAGAAAGCATTTTGGGTCATTTATAGACTAGATAAAATCACCTCAGAGTCCTTCCAACTCGTGAATTGTTTTCAGCCCCTTTGCATGTATCCCTTAAATCTCTCTTGTGAGATTTGAACCAGTGTTCCCAGTGATCTATCAGATCTTTTTGGATCTTGACCCTCATTCAATCTACGAGCTAATCGCTGATCCCCCAGCTTTGTGTCATCTATACATTTCTCTTGAATGTTACTTATGCCTCAATTCACATCACTGGCCGGGGGGGGAAGACATTTTCAATACAAAGCTAAAGATGACAGATTCCAAGGACACTCCAAGAGTGACTTTACATTAAGTCATTCACCAGTTTCAAACCATCTCTCCATCTTGTCTATAGAGCACAAAAGACCTGTCAGGTGTCTTACTAAAGTCTAAGTAAACTATGTCTACAGCATTCATCTGACCTATGTCATGGGGGAGGGGGGGGCGGGAGGTACACTGAGGATGACCTGAAGCTGTTCTTGATGAAACCATGCTTCCTTTCAGAGATTGCTGCCCCCACTGGTCATCTCTCACCAGGACTCCTACAAGCACTTCCTATGGTCGACATGCCTTAAGCCTCTCCCCATTCAAGCCATCCTCCACAGAGCTCATTTCCCCCTAGTGTTAAGCATAGTGCCTGGCACATAGTAGGTGCTTGATCAATGTTTTGACTGTTAGACCAAATGTTAGAGAAATGACTAATGAAAAGAGATGCCTCTAAAGACAAAACTGAAGCCATCAAGTTTTTTTTTAATCACTTCCGGTTTCTATGAAATATTTATTAGTATTTTTCAATTTGACATTACTTTTTTTTCTCAACAGATCCTTGTTCCACCCAGAAAACCATCTCTTATAACAAACACTATAGGGAACTATTTCATAGAGGGAAGGGGGGGAGGTCCATCCTCATCCCTTACGGTCAAGCTTGATCATAATTGTACAAGTTTCAGATTTAATGAATTTTTCTGGTTCTTTCTTTTTACATTATTGCAGTCACTGTACAGTTTTCTTGGTTCTACTAAAATATTATCTAAAAGTAAAAGTGGTCATTCTGTAGAATTAAACTTACTGTAGCTCAAACTCAACCAATCCTTTCTTTTTCCAGACTTCTTTCTGTTCTTTTTTTTAACTTTGTAGGAGGTGTTGTTGTAAGTAACACCTTAGTTCTATCGGGGTTTTAGAAGATTCTCAAAGTGGAGAGAGGGGGGAAAAATGTCAAGGGCAAAAGCATTAGTAACACTCAATTTAAAAGGTTGGAAAAGGGCAAACCCTAAGGAAGAGAAAAGAAAGTGTAAGATATGAGGAAAAAACCAAGCCTGAGTTCTGAGAAGGAAAAAGTGTAGAGGGAATGGGAGAAGTGTAACTGCATCAAATACAAAATTAAAGGAGTGAAGGAAAACATGAAATGTCTGGGATTTTCTAGGAAAAAAAAGGTCTATGAATTTGGAGATTCAGAGAGGGGAAAGCAAGGAGAGCTGGATATAGCCCCTGAGGGCAGTGACCTTGAGTGGGACGTGGGAGAAGACTGCTGGCAAGACCTAAAGCATGTTTAGAGGAAGCTAGATTGAAGATTCATAAAAGAGGAGAAATGACCGCTTGAGCTATATCCTAGGTAGGCAGAAAGGGATTGGATAAAGTAGGGAAGGCATAGGATGTACAGCTTGAGGGAGGATATCCTTCCTCTGTGACTGGAAGAAAGAAGGTAATGATTTCTGAGAGTTAAAAGGGAGTTTGAAAGAGGAAGCTCTGGTCAGATTGCCACAATATTCTCAGTGAACAACTATAAAAGGCTAGGGACTTAAGAAGAGAAGGAAAAGCCATTGTGGGAAATGGTACATGGAGTTCTTTCATCTAGGGGGTTTCTCATTAGTTCAATTTCTCTAAATTCCAGTGCATGCTCTGGATAAAATCTTTCATTTCCTTCATAAGGCTTTATCAGTCAATGGCTATTCCCCAGCAGGAATTATGTGGTGCTGATTAAGCTATATATTCTGACAAAGGGCCTTTTCACATTCTTTGCATTCATAAGGTTTCTCCCCAGTATGAATTCTCTGATGTCAAGTAAGTTGTGAACTGCTACAAAAGGTCTAGCTACATCCATTCCATTCATAAGGTTTCTCTCCAGTATGAATTCTCTATCGAGTAAATGTTGTGAACTGACTAAACGCTCTCCCACATTCATTGGATTCATAAAGTTTCTCTCCAGCATGAACTCTCTGATGCCTAGTAAGTTGAAAACTCCCATAGAAAGCCTTTCCACATTCATTACATTCGTAAGGTTTCTCACCAGTATGAATTCTTTGATGTCGAGTATGATCTGTGATTTGTGTAAAGGCCTTCCTACATTCATTACATTCAAAAGGTTTCTCTCTAGTATGAATTCTCTGATGTCGAATAAGATCTGGGATCCAAATGAAAACCTTCCCACATTCATTACATTCATAAGGTTTTTCTCTAGTATGAATTCTCTGGTGTCGAGTAAGTTGTGAGCTCTGGGTAAAAGCCTTCCCACATTCAAGACACTCATAAGGTTTCTCCCCAGTGTGAATCCTGTTATGTAGAGTAAGTTGTGAGCTCCCTCAAAAGGCCTTCCCACATTCTTTACATTCATAAGGTTTTTCTCCAGTATGAATTCTTTGATGGAGAATAAGACCTGTCATCCAAGTGAAGACCTTTGCACCTCCACTACATTCATAATTTTTCTGTCCAGTATGAAATCTCTTATGTAGAGTAAGATCTATGATTGTTTGAAGGCCTTCCCACATTTGTTACATTCTTAAGGCTTTTCTCCAGAATGAATTTTATGATGTACAAAAAGCTGTAAGCTCTGGTAGAAAGCCTTTCCGCACTTATTATATTTATAAGACTTCTCTCCAGTATGAATTCTGTAAATGTAACAGATGAAATGTACTTAAAAGCTCTCCCACATTCATCATATTTATAAATTGTAAGTATATATCCTATAATATTTAATTGGGTCTGAATTTTACTCTGCCCTCTTGGCTCCACCCCTGGGTCTGAATTTTAACTTAATGATTTCATACACATTATCCACAGAAAAGTTGGAAAAGATTCTGCTGTAGTTGCATAGGGCTCTGAACAGACTCTGAAACTTTCTAGGTATCATTTTTAGAAAACTTCCTATGAAATATTCTATTGTGGAAAAAGGACTGGCCCTAGACTCAATATTCTGTCATATTTACTAATTTTTTTTTCAATTTTATTTTTTGGTACATTTTAAGTTTCAAACTGTCTCCCTCCCTCTCTCCTCATCCTGGACCAGAGAAGGCCACCGTTTCTCTCACACTCTCGCACACTCATGAAATCATACTAAGCATACTTCTATTTGTCAGTTCTTTCTCTGGAAGAAGACGGCATCTTTCTTTGTAGCTGATTCGAGTATTTATAATGCTCAAAATAACTTAGTCATTCACAATTCTTCAAACGATATGGTTATTAATGTATACAACATTCTCTTCGTTCTGTTCATTTCACTCTTCATTAATTCATGCAAGTCCTTCCATGTTTTTATCAAATCAACCAGTTCATCATTTCTAATAGCATAGTAGTATTCCATCACAATCATATACCACAACCTTAGTCATTCCAAATTGATAGGCATCTTCTCAATTTCCAGTTCTTTGCCACCACAAAGAGAGCTGCTATAAATGTTTAGAACATATAAGGTTCTTTTCTTTTTTAATTGATCACCTTGGGAAACACACCTAATAGAGGTATGGCTGTCTCAAAGGGTATACAGCTTTATAATTCTTTGGGCATAAGTCCAGATTACTCTCCAAAACAGTTGGGTCGGTTCACACTTCCCATGTTTACTATTTCACAGTCTCTCATTGCACTGGGTTTTTATGAAGTGACTTTTTACCTAGGATGTGTGTCCTCATTGCTCTGCCATCTCTTTAACCCAACCTCAGCTTCTGAAGTTTCCCCCAACTTTGAGACACAAGGAAGTTCCCTTTTGATTCTTTCCAAACATGATTTTTCCATAGAAATGCTGAGCTTTGGAGTTGACTCCTTGGTTTCAGATATCACCTCTAAATCTGAAAGAGATAAAACCCTGTTTCCCCTGCAAGAAAAAAAATTCTTATTTTGATCTGCCTTTTGTCTCCTGTGAAGTAAAAATTATAAAATGTACATGGCCAAATAAAGCACCCCATAGGTTTGTAAAGCTATGTACAATCCCTAAAGAGCTTTAGCACTGATTCTTATATCCATTTTGTGAGGGAAGGAGGTCCATTATTCTTTTTCCAAAGAAATTAAGGCTAAACGTGATCTAGTGACTTAGTCAAGGTCACCCAATAAGTATCAAAGCTAGGACTAGAATGAAGGTCTCGACACCAAGTTCAGAGCTTGTTCTATAACACTACATCACATCTCTGCAAAAAGGAGCAATCTTTTCTACTAAATCCTAAGATATAGAAAGAGGACAAATTTGCAAAAGCTCTAGGAAGCCCACTTTCTGTTTAACATAACTCATATTCTATTGGAGACTGAGAGGATAGCCAGCAATTGTGGAATGACTGAACAAACTGGCACATGACTGTGATGGAATGCTATTGTGTGAGAGAAATGACAAGCAGGATGCTTTCAGAAAAACCTAGAACTTCATGAACTGATGGAAAGTGAAGTGAGAAGAACCAGGAGAACACGGTACACAGGAATATTGTACAATGATCAGCCATGAATGACTTGGTTCTTCTCAGCAACGCTGTAGTCCAAGAGACTCATGATGAAAGACACTGTCTACCTCCAGAGCAGGCGCTGATGAAGTGTGAATGCACAGGGAAATGGTACGTTTCACTTCATCTCTTTTTTGATCTGTGTCCTTTTTCACAACATGACTACTATGGAAATATTCTACAAAATTGCACATTTAGAACCTATATCAAATTGCTTTCCATCTCAGGAAAAGGGGAGTTGAGGGAGAAAGGAAAGAACAGTTGGAAGTCTATCTTTTTTAAATGGATATTAAAAACTGTCTTTACATGTAGTTGAGGAAAAAAACAGGATGAGTTTTTAAAAATCTTTTAACAGTAAGCACTGTCCATTGTAGGGCAAAAGAGACTGGAGACCATCCAGCTCAACACCCTCCTTTTATAGATGAGAAAACTAAGACCAACATGGGTTAAATGGCCTACATGAGGTCATGCAAGCAATTTGCAGGAGATTCGGGACTCAAGCCGTTCCAATCCAGCAGTCACTTCAGCACCCTACCCGGTCATGCCCTTTGATTCATTTCAACCACACGAGGGTAAATTTACTCCCTGTGGAGTAATTGGGATGGAATGATGCTCAGTTCAGGAAAATGATGAGAAATTCTGCCGTTGCAACAGTCAACATGTCCTTATTAGTATCTACCACGAGCCAAGCACCATGCTTAGTGCTGGTGAACAAAAAAGGCAAAAGCAGCCTCTAAAGAGAGGAGCTCACAGCCCAATGGGGAGGACATGGAAACACCTGTGTATAACCAAAGATAGAAGGGGAAGATGGAGAGAATCAACAGAGGGAAGGCACTAGCATTAAGGGGCACTGGGAGAGGGTTCTTGAAGGTGGGACTTTAGTTTCTTGTCTTCTCTGAACAAAGACTCTAGGAGGTAGAGAAGAGGGAAAGAATTTCAGAATTGAGGACAACTGGTGAAAATGCTTGGAGCCTGAAAATGGAGTGTCCAGCTCAGGGATTTTAAAATACATATAGTAAGTGACCTATGTCACTGGTATTCTTATTCTTTATAACAGTTGTGCTATGGGGGTATTGGGGGTGTTAAGGAGCACTGGCAGCTCTAGTGTGAGGGCTTGCCAAGCCCCTTTCAACACTGCAAATCCACCTTTGGTATCCACCCATCACCCAACTCTCACTTGTGGCTCCAGTAATATGTAGCAAACACAGCGGCCACATCCTGGTAGAACCATTTAGGGAGATGGGCTAAACCAGGCTGAGGGTAACTGACAGGCCTCAAACCCAACACTGTTGCCCCCAAGAATATGAAGATGCCCCCAGTAGAATGGGCACACTAGAACCATTTGTTCCCCTGGCCATGAAGGTGGCTGAAGCAGAGGCCGTGGAGCACAGAGAGCTTGGTCAGACGTCCAAGACGTCAAAGTCATCCACTGCATTACAAGCCACAGCCAGTCTTCTCTCCCACAATTAGATTTTGTGCAACTCTGCCCCACTTAGATCCAATTCACTTGCAAGTCAGAACATAACCTGTGATATCACTGGCCCCTTTCAAAAATAAAAGATGAACAATGATTGTTGAGCCTTTGGTTAGGGTAGAGTTTACATCTGAGAAGCTGATAAAGTCTTGTGAAGCACTGGGGTCAATAATCAGGAATTTCATCCAGACCTGCTGAGTACCAGTTTTTCAGACAAGCCAGAGGTCCAGTCACCTCCCTTCCTGTAACTGCTCTGTTATTTGTTATCCTAATTATGCACGGGTTTCTGTTTCTTGATTAATCCAACTTGCATTTTCATTGTGTTGGACTTCTTGAGATAGTTCACACAACAGGAATTGTCTGCCTCCTCCTCCCCCTAAGGAAGGTCTGGCTTGCCTCTGATTTCTGTCCTTTCTCAAGCTTTTGTAAGTCAAGGGTTTTTTTTTTATTATTAATCTTGGATTGCTTATTTTGTTCCCTGCACTCCTTGCATCACTTTAACTTTTTAATTTTTCTTTTAGTAGCTGATTCAAACAATCTAGAATTTCTAATGGGCTTTTCAAAAAGATTCCTTTCTGAATTTCTTTTTGATTGAGCAATGTGGCATTCTATCCAGTGTCCCCAAAATAGATCGATATAATCTTCCAGTGCCCTTCCCCAGATGCTTCTGCCCTAGGAGGCTTGAGGTCTAAGCTGAAGAGTGTTCCTCCCCAGCGCCCCCTTCCCTCCTAAGGTTCTTCCAACAGTAACAGCTGTGTGCAGGTCTCACCGTGCATCTACACTTTCTACTGAATGTTGGGAGACAATGTAGTCATGTCATGATGGTGAGAGCAGATGCCAATATTTAATTACTGTTTTGTCATAACGGGTCTGCTAGTTTGATTAATGAAATATAAGTCAAAGAGGGCTTTTTGTAATTTCAGTGAAGGTATCTCCTTTTCAAAAGATCTGGGTGCTGTATTATGCTGTGTTTGCCTTGTTTCATTATTAGGATTATTTTTTTCATTAAGTATAATTTCTGGAGCTTTTACTAATAGAAGATTTTCAATAAACTCAAAGAATCTTAAATCTTTCACTCTTCAAATTTTAGCTGCCATTTGATTTGGTTTCTTATTTTGTGTAACCTCAGTTTAGAGATGAATAAGGTTTTTGTGCCTGTCCTAAAAGTAACATGTTGCTATGTGGAGTGGAGCAGGAGACGGTCCTAACAAAGAGAAATACGAAGCCCTTGCTTCCAACTGACAAAATATTTCTCATCTCATCATAAGAGAGTATTAGAGCCCTGGTTCTGGAGTTAAATCCCATTTCCAATATTTACTGCTTCTATGATCTTGGGCAGGTCAGTTATCTTCCCATTTCCTCAAATGTCAACTGAAAGGGTTGGATGAGTTTTCAGCTTTAAATCTGTAATCCTCTGATTATTTCCAAGAGCTGTGAGGAAAAGAAAAGTTCTGATGGTAACTCAAAGCCTTGCTGTGATACAAACAGCAGACGCTTGTTGAAAGACGCCTCGGACGTACTGTCCACCAATGAACACAGCAGAGCACACAAAGGAAACTACCTATTTCTTCTCTTCACAGAATGTGGGCAACATCAGCTGTTTGACCTGCTGTGTATTCACTGCATGGAGGCCAGGGTCCCTGCAGGGGGTCCAGCGCTGGCTCTGGAGTTGGGCATAATCCTCTTCCTGAGTTCATATCTCACCTCAGACACTAACCAGCTGTGTGACCCTGGGCAAGTCACTTAGCCCTGTTTGCTTCAGTTTCCTCATCTGTAAAATGAGCTGGAGAAGGAGATGGCAAACCACTCCAGGATCTATTCCAAGAAAACCCCCAAAACGGGGTCAACATAAACTGAAAAAGACTCAGAAACAAGTATATGCTCCAGGATGAGCACTCCCACTTCTTGTTTCATCCAGGAGCAGAGGCCTGGCCACCTCTCACACATACACACACTCATCTGGTGCCTCCTCTGACCCTCCCATTAACTCCAGGAAGCACTCTGATGGCCACTTTACATATGGGCAAACTGAGGCTGGCAATAGTGCAGTGACTGCCCAGGGTCCCAGTCACGGTCATAGTCCTGGGCCAAGACTCCAAGACTCCTCTAGGCCTCTCCAAAGTCGAAGCTACTGGTGAGTCATGGGCTGAAGCTTCTTTCATTCACTCACCTGCACTGCTGCTCTGGGGGGCATTTCCCTCCGGTTTCCAAGCACCTGCCCCTCTCTCCAAATGGCAGATAACATCTGGCTTGGAAATTATAAGTCCTATTCATTGAATATGGAAAGTTATTGTGACCAAGAAGCCCAGGCATGGTGGGAAAGCCTCAGGAGAATGTTTCCCAGAGACCAGCTCATCCCACCCACCCCCTGCTAAAAGGATGGGGCTGGGGTGGGGGGGATCAGATCCTGGCAGTGAAAGGGGAGGGAAGGTCTTGGGGTAGGGGGAACGTGGAGGGAGGAGAAGCCTGGAGGAGGGAAGGGGAGGGCAACACGCCCAAGCAACCAAAGACCCTTCCCTGGGAGTGGGCAGAATCTGGGGGATTCTTTCATTGAAATTTCTTTAATTCTTTGATATTTTAGACACATTCATTTAAAAATAAAATACAAATATAAAAGATGAACAAAAATGTATTAATGAAAGATAAAAGGATTTCTGCTATAAAATTTGGATTCAGTCAAAAGGCTGCACTTAAGGACCTAGAAGGCCACATGTGGACATAAGGCTGCAGGTTCCCCACCCCTGACCTTTTAATGGAGTTAAATGGAGTACTACTAGAGAGATGGGTTGAACACTTCCATAGCGTTCTCAACAGACCATCATCAATCAACGCTGAAGTCACTGACCACTTACCTTAGGCTGAAGTCAATCCCTCTCTAGCTAAACCTCCAAGTGAAGGTTGTAAATATGCCATTCGGTCTTGCTTATGTGACAGAACCTGGTGCTGATTCTATTCTAGCTTTGAGATTTGCAAGTCAGGGGAGGGGTACACTGGCATACAAAGCTGAATGAAATCTTCTGAGTTATATGGCAAGAAGAGATTATTCCCCCAGAGCCCAAAGATACCTCCATTTTCCATTTCTATAAAAAGAAAAGGAAAGAGGTTGTTGTGTGACAATCATGGTCAGGTGGGGGGAGGTGTCTTTCTCTTACTCACCACTGGCAAGATTCTTGCCTGAGTCCTCCTTAATCAGCTGAAACATCACCTGGAAGATTGTCATTTATCTGAGAACCAAGGTCTGAGGTTATGGTGTTTCCTGCCCAGAAACTCCAGGAGAAATTCCAGGAACACAACAGTTCTGTACACATTGGCTGACACCAAGGTCTTGTGGAAGGTCATGGCAAAATCTGGCTGCCTGGAGAAGTTCATCAGAATTGTCCCATTCCATGCCGAAGTTCTTGCACAGCTTCAGTGACGGGCAGGACTCTTGTGTTTTCACAGTCACCAACAGAGGACAGCAGGGCTGTGTACTTGCTGCCATGTTTTTTAGCATGATGTTTTCTGCAATGTTGTCAGGTGCCTTCAAAAAGGGCAAAAATGACATCAGGACCAGCTACTGCAATGATGGTACATATTTAACTTGAAAAGGCTAGAAGCCAAGACCAAAGCGGAGGGAGAACCAGTGCACAATGTTTTGTTTACAGATGATTGTGCACTCAATGCAGCCTTTGAGGATGAGATGCAGCAAAATATGGATTAATGTTCTGCTGTTTGTGCTAATATTGGCTTGACAATCGATACCAAGAAAATAGAAGTTCTCCACTGGCCAGCATCATACCAGTCAAATGTGGCACCATTGGTGCAGCAAATGGAGGCATACTGAATGCCGTGAATAAGCTCGCTTACCTTGGCAGTGTACTTTCCAGGGATGCACACATAGATAATGGGGTTGACAAATGCACGGCCAGAGCTGGTTCACTGTTGGAAGGCTCCAAAGGAAAGTGTGGGAGAGAAGAGGTATTACCGAAGTGAAGGTTGTGCTGACATCATTGTTGCCTATCTGTGAAATGTGGGAAGTCTACCAGTCCCATGCCAGGAAACGGAATCGCTTCCCTTTGAATTGTCTTAGGAAGACTCTGAAGATCTCCTGGCAGGGTAAGGTAGCAGACAGAGAGGTCCTTTCTTGAGCTCACCTGCCAAGCATTCAAACTCTACTGCAGAGAGCACACCTCCAACGGGCTGACCACATTGTTCAAATGTCAAATGTTCATTTGCCTTAAAGACCATTTACTAAGAACTCACAAGGCCAAGTGCTCCCATGGTGGTCAAAAGAAGTGATACACAGACACCCTCAAGATCTCTCTGAACTCTGGAATCGATTGTGAGACAGGGAAGACGCTGACACAGGACAGCTCAGCATGGTGTGGTTGCATCAGAGAAGGTGTTTGCTCTCTGAGCAAAGCAGAACTGCAGTGGTTCAAAAGAAATGTGAGATGTGCAAATTTAGAGACATCTCCGCTCCAAATGTTGTGCCCAACCTGCGATATTGTTCTGATCAGTCGCAACTGGACACACTTACCTTGACCTGACATAGCATTGTCATTATGTTCCTCTTCGATCATGAAGACAACCACCTGCCACCACATGGGGTGACCCTCAATGCTGCCTCTGCAGGGGGCTGTGGCTGAGTGACCTGGAAGCCTGGGCACTGCAGGCCCTTGAATCAACACATCTGTCCTGCTCGGATCTGTAAAGTGGAGGGCAGATGATGGAGAGGTTGGGACGAGGTATTTCACCTTCTCCCTAGTTTCCTTCCCCAACCTAGAGGGGAGGGCAAAAGGAGCAGTTCCTGTGGGCGCTCAAGAGTACCAGGGGAGGAGAGCAGCCCAGGACAGGGAGAGGCATTCTGGGAGGAGCCCCTGCAAGCCCAGCACCATGCCAGGTGCTGGGGACAAGTATCCATGACTGCTGCCTGCAAAGAGCTTGCACTCTCCTGGACACAAGTGCATATGTATTACTCAAAAACCATAGAAACACATACAACATATAAGCAATATACAGAAAATATAAATGCAATATATACATAATAAACAGAAACACTGTATTCAGAGTAGTTAGGGATGGTTGGGAGCAGTAGCATGGGGGAGGGGGGGGCTTCTTATAGATGGTGATACGTGAACCATACTGCAGGAAGGCAGGGACTCAGACTGAGGCCAGGAAGGAGGGCACACAAAGGCAAGGATGTGGGTACAGAAGGTTCTTCTAAGGAAGAGAGACCAGCTTGGCAGGACCACAGACTCAGGAAGGTGAGTCAGGGACAGTGAAGCTGGAAGGAGCCTGGGGCCAAGTTGTGAGGACAACTCCTGGCAGCCTAAGGAGTAGGGACGCCAGCAGCTGGGCAAACACTGCCCATTTGAGGGTGTTCTGTTAATGGCCACTTATCTGATAAATACTCTAAAAAAAACCCTGAAGTAAGAGTTTTATGGTGCTGGATTGGTTTTTTTGAATCACATTGAGTCAGTCTCCAAGCAATAGCTGGATGACACCTCAGGTGTTCAGATTGGGCTAAATGGCCTCCTATGTGCCTTGCAACTCGGTCTGTCGAAGGGCTTTGCATCTCCCTTCACTAGACAACTCTGTCTCCACTATGAATAAAGGCAACGATGTACCTCTGAGCTGTTGTCATCTGTGTATCTCTGATCACCTGAGAATCTGAATCCATGTCCGGGTGCTTGCTCATCATTTGTATTGGGTTCCCCCCCCCCCAGGACTGCTCAGTCACATTCCTTGGATATGTGTCTATCTAGAAGGGGATAGATTTCGCACTAATAGAAGATTGTGTGTTAAACCCTCCTATGAGCTGAATGAAGCGTTTTTATCAGACCTGGATGGAAGGGGCAGCTCCCCTGAGCATCATCTGCAGACCCATAAAGCTACAACTCAAGCCACAGCTTGGGGTCTCCACCTACATGACTGGGACACACATGGCTGGCTGGGGTTTCTGTGATCCTGCAAGGAAAAAGACTCCTCCCTGTGTTAGGGAAGAGGGCACACAGACGCAGAAGGTGCAGCTGAATCCCAGGCAGGGGGCTGGCAGAAGAGGGGGATTACAAGTCGTCAGCTTTTTCCTTTCACCTGAGGACCTGGTGGGATGCAGCTGTAGTGAGAAGATGACAGAGCAGGCCACCAAAGAGCCATGCTTGTGACCCACACCCAGAGTAAGGAAGACTAGTGTTACTTGTGGCCAAGGCGAGAGCCAAACAACAGAAAAACAACCACCTTGAGTCACAGACAAACCTTTTTTCCCCGGTGGGCAAGGCCTGCCCAGTCGCAGTGAAATTGAGAAGTCAAATAATAGCTGCAGGCTGGTGTGGAGTTGGAAGACCAATGGGGGACAGTACAGTGCTAGGAGGGGGAGGCACAAAATGGAAGACTGATGAAGAGGCATCATCAGGACCCAGAGACCAAGCCAGGACTGGGACGTTCTCACAGCAAGCACCGAGAGTTCACCACGTCTTCCTTTCCATTGTTTCACGTGTATTCTGCATATATTTCCAGTCAGAAAGAAAATTTCTCCTCCAGACTCC
>NW_027186029.1:1873711-1874987 GCF_028583685.1 Petaurus breviceps papuanus
TTTTTTTCACTGTCTAATGTGATATTTGTCTGGGAAAATCTCTGCCTAAGATTCCCTGCACAGGTTGGATTCTGGATGAGGAAGTAGAAAAGAGGAAAAACCTTGGTTCTGGTTGAATAATTAGTTATTAATACAAGAGAGAAATAATCACCTCACAATAGGCAGCCTAATAGCTATTCTCTCCCACACTTTCTTTCAGAGCCTCCCAAACAGTGAGCTAGCTTTGACAGTGTATAAGTTAACTTCATCATCTATGTGTATGTGCCTGGAAAGTACACTGCAAAGCTAACTGAGCTTTCCCACAGCATTCAGAATTTCTCCTTTTGCTGTAATTGATACTTTCATGTATGGATGGCGCAGAGCTGTCTTGTCAGGCCAAAATGAGCACAAGCCCCAGAGAATCTGTTCACATATGTGGCATCTCAGCCTCAGAGGTTGCACTGAGTACACAGTCATCTATGAACGAAAAGTCACACACCAACTCTCCCTCCACTTTAGTCTTGGCTTGTAGCCTTTTCAGATTAAATAATTTATTCAGTGAAATAGTTGACTTTGATGTCCTGTTCATCTTTGTTAAAGGCATGTCACAACATTACCAAAAATACCACCCTAAAAAGCATGGGAGCAATCACACAGCCCTGCTTTACTCAGTAGGTGACTGGGAAAGTGCAGCAGCCTCATTCATCAGGCAAGCATGCTGTCATGAAACTGATATACAATGCAGATGAACTTCTGTAGACAATCCAATATTGACATAATTTTCCATTAGTCCTCGCAACCCAAAGTAACAGAGGCCCTAGTTATATTGATGAATATTGTGTACACACCTTTATTCTGCTCCTGGAGTTGTCGGGAAGGAAATAGCCTATGTACCATTTTTTAGCCCTTTCTGAAGCCAGGTTCTCAGGTAAATAACCATCTTTCAGATGGAGGACCAGCCTATTATGGAGGACTCTGGCAAGAATCTTGCCAGCAATGACTGAAACCCCCCCACACACATCCCCCCCCCCCTGCACCCCCTGTGTTGTCACAGCACAATCTATATCCTTTACCTTTATAGAGATGGACAATGGGGGCATCCTCAGACTCCTGGGGGATAACCTCCTCTTGCCATATAATATACATGGACAATTTCATTCAGCTTTTGTATGAGCAACGGACCCCCTGCCTTGTAAATCTCAACTGGAATAGAATCATCATCAGTTGCTTTGCCAAAGGAAATGAGCGCCTGTTGGGGGCCAGGAAGTAATGGTATATGGGCTAGTGCCTGCTTGCT
>NW_027186029.1:1874997-1905740 GCF_028583685.1 Petaurus breviceps papuanus
CTTACCATGGGTAAGTAAGAGGAGGGGATATCAGTAGCCCACCACAAGCGCCTAACGTCATTCAAAACCTCGTCTTCAGTTGGAACGTCAGCTAGGAGGGAACTGATTTCAACCTGAGGTGAATGGTCAGTGACTTCAGTACTGATTGATGATGGTCTTGAGAACATTAAGGAAGTGTTCAGCCCATCCTTCCAGGATCATATCAATGTGGCTCCATCAACACTGAGTAGCTGAGATGCACTATAGGTCTTTGGCCCAGGAATAGCCTTCAGGACATCATAAAAGTGCTTTGGATTGGTACTATCAGTGGAAAACTGAATTTCATCTGGCTTCTTACTGAGCCAAGAATCCTGCGATTCTCTAAGCTTCACTTGCATTTTACTTTGAATGGAGTTAAATGTTCCCATCTTAGAGATGGATGATCTCTCTGGGTCTGGGGGCTTCTGCAAGTGCAGGGACTGTGCTCACAGGTCCCTTTCCTTCCCCAGCACTGCCTCCCCAGCCGGGATCAAGAGGGATAGCCCCCGGGCCCTCGCTGTCCTCCACCTCCCAGGTGAGCTCATGGGCCAAGGGCTGGGCTAGACTGAGGTCCGAGCAGGGAGGGAGCTACCCCGGGCTGCCGTGATGGACAGGAGGGAGGTGCGGTCGGTGCAGAGCATACCTGGCCCGGAGGGGAAGAGGCAGGAGGAGTGCTGGCAGCAGGTTCCCCGTGAAGTCCAGAAGCCTGGATCAGGCCCAGGATGAGGGGCTGAGGGTGCGGAGGAAGGCTGGACCAGGCTCTCCTCAGGGAGGCCCCGTGACAGCCCTGTGCGCACACGGGATGCTGCAGGCAGAGGGGCGGCTTTTTGCAGAAGGAGGGACTTGAGCTGATACTTGAAGGGAGCCGGGAGGTGGCTGTGATGCTTGGGGGACAGCCATTGGAGATGCTGGGAGATGCAGCGTCCTTTCTGCAGAATAGTAAGGAGGCCAGTGAGGCTAGATCCCAGAGTGTGTGTTAGGAGTCCTTTATTCCATGAAAGGTCCGCTTTTTACCCAGCAGGATCATGCTCACTTGTGCTAAGTTCTTCTTTGCTGTATACTTAGCCTTCCTGAAGAGTATATTCCAGGTTCTCTGCTCCTTTATGGTAGTGGCTGTTAAGTCTTGTGTGACCCTGATTGAGACTCCCCGGATCTTGAATTCTTTCTTTCTGGCTACGGGCAGTATTCCTTCTTTGACCTGGAAGCCCCAGATTTTTTTCCTAGGAGTTTTCATTGAGGGGAGGAAGGGGGTCTTTCATGAGGTGACACATAGATTCTCTTTCTACCTCATCCTCTGATTCTAAGAGATTTGGGCAGTTTTCTTTTAGGATGTCTTATAATAAGATGACTAGGCACTTTTTCTTTGATCATAGCTTTCACTCTGATGATTCTTAAATTATTTCTCTTTGATCTGTTTCTAGGTCATTTACCTTTACTGGGCAGGTAGGGCACCATAGTCACTGAGTGCTAGGCCTGGAGTCAGGAAGACTTGCGACCAAATCCAGCTTCCAGCTCTTTGAGCCTGGACAAATCATGTCACCTTCACTGTCTCACCCTCCTTTTCCATGCCTGTAAAATGGGGGTATAATAGCATGGACCTCCCAGGGTCATTGTCAAATGAACCAGCAGCTGTAAAGCACTTTGCTTTGAAAATCTTAAATCACTGTTTGGACGCCAGCCGTCGTTAGTGCTCTGAGCTGCCTGACTTCTTCTACTTGACGTGTTTTGATTTTGTTTTAATATTTCCTGTTGTCTCTCATGTAGTCATTGACTTTTATTTGAAGCATTCTAAAATTCTCAGGGAGTTTGCTTCTTGGACAAGGTTTTGTACCTTGTCTATGCTGCAAAATTCCTTTTATAATTTTTTTCTTCTGTGACTCTCATTTCTTTAACCATTTTTTCTTTAGTGTTTTCATTCTATTTATTCAAAAAAAATCTTTTAAAACTTTTTTGCCCCCTCCTTAACAGGAATTCTAGTTGAACTGGTGTTGAGCTGCCTTTTTCTCTGAGGCTTTGCTTGTCGAGGTTTTGGAGTTATTCAGTTTTGGGTGTGTGTCTCCACCATCACTGTCACCATAACCCTGTTTTATGGTGGAATTCTTTTTTTATTTTCTCATTCTTCCAGCCTAGTTGGAATTTATGTTATGTCCAAGGACTGCATGCTTCTGGAAGAACTGGCTAGTCAGAGCTTGTGTCTTCTTGGGTTTGTCTGCTTTTTCTTGTGACATTCAGTGTCTAGGCTTTCAGAGACAGCTTGGGCTGGGTTCATGCAAGCTTTTTGTGCCTTCAGAATGATCTCATCAGGACAAAGATTGCTCCCCACCCCTTTGGTCTGGGCCCTGCAGGTTTCTCACCTAAATTTGGCTCTGAGCAGCATGTCTGTGGACCCGCCCCATTTGGAGTTCCAGGAGCCTGCTGCTGGATTCATTCTCTCTCAGCCCCCTAGGAGGCTCTGTTGGTTCACAGACAGAACTATAAGCTCCCCTTGGGTCTGGATTTCCTTCCCCTGTTTTCTGCTGCAGGCCTCAGACTGGTTTAGAGGCTAGTACTGAGAGCAGTTCTGTTCTTAGGCTTGGAGTCACATTGCTGCCTCTGGCTTCTAAACTCATTCCTCCATCAGCCTGCAGCCTAGAGCCTGTGAGAGCTCCTGGACGTTGAACTCCACCCCAGTCATTCTGCATCTGTGATGGACAGCTGGGGTGGGAGTGTTCTGCCCAAAGACCTGGGCCCTCTGCCTGTGGTCAGGCTTCTGCTTCCTGGACAGACCTGAGCCAACATCCATGACCTTCTCTCCACTTTCTCTGGGTGGAGAAATGACTCACAGAGACTTCTGTTCCTTGGATGTTCCTGTCAAGACTTGGCCATTTTCTAGACCTTTCTAAGAAGTAGGAGTTGTGAAGGGGAGCTTAGTGGTACTTCCTGCACTTGCACCATCTTGGCTGCCTGCCAGGAAGATTGATTTGTCAGCTGGGTGAAGGATGGTTGGACTGGAGATGGCAGACCTGCCCAGAGGCTGTTGCCCTAGTCTAGGAGGGGTCTGATGAGGCCCTATACTGGGGAGATCGGGGGTGCCTCTGTCTGAGGAGAGATGGTATGAAGGTAAAACGACCAGACTTGTCACCGATTGGTGGTGGGAATGGGGGATGGGAGAGTTTGAGGTGCCAAGGGTGACACATGGCTTTGAACCTGGGTGACTGGGAGGAAGGGAGTGTCCTTGACGTGATAGGGGAGTGGGAAGAGGGCAGAGTTTGGGGAGAAAGACAGCGAGTTCACGTTTGAACTCAGTTTAAGCCATCCAGTAGACAGAGATGCCAGACTGGAGGTCAGAAGGGAGGTTAAGGCACGATGCATACATCTGCCCAAAGGTCTGTGGGGTGGCATAGAGAGGGGGCGGTTAGGTGGTGGGGTTCCTGTCTCTGGAAGCAAAGGCTGAAAGGCCACTGTTCAAAGCAGAGGGGAATCTCCTTAGGTCTGTGTCACACTAGCTGCTGGCCCTGCATCTGCTGTAAGTGTGACAGTGTGCTAAGCCTGCCATGAACACAGTCTAATGGGGGACACCATGTTCCTTGTACAGACCACATAATATAAACAGGGCCCATTGTATATTGTGACCCTTACAAAAGAAATAGGGTAAAGCCACTGAGGTTGAGCTGGGGCTGATCCTTCATCATTTACACTGATTCTCCAGTCACCTAAGAGTCCAGGCCAGGAGGCCTTTGGAGGCATCACAGCACCTCTGCCCCAGGGAATGTGGGCGTACTGCCAAGATGCCTTGTGGAGAGGACTCCTGCTTGGTATTCAGAGGCTGCAGCTGCCTTTACTGACCCAGGAGGATGGCGCCCTCTTCATGCACTCTAAAAGGAAGATGACAGACCACCCATTGCCTTTGAACCATCAGGAAACCGCCTTGGGGAGCAGAACAGGCTTGGGCCAGGTGGAGAGGGAAGCCTGTGCCTATGCCCATTCTCCACCCCCAGAGAACTGGAAATGGCTCCTTGGAATTTAACCTATGAGGAAGCATCTTATAGGCAGCCTGGGAGCTGCTGCTTAGGCCTGAGCACATAACAGGGGCTCTTGGCTGTGCTCAAAGGCCTGAGAGGCTCAGTGGTGAACAGTGTTTATGAGACCCAGTCTCTTGTGTGGAGAAAGCAGGGTCATCCCAGAATGTTGTCTCCTAGCCTGATACATCATTATGATCCTGCCAGGGAGGCTGTCCTGAGAAGGGAAATGACTTGCCTGGGGACCAGAGGGGCTGCATCTACCAAGTGCTACCCTGGGATAGAAGCTCTCTTAGTGCCTGGGACAGAGTAATTGCTTAATAAATATAATATACACATTCCCACACACTTTCACTCCCATGTACACATACACACCTTGCAGACACACGCACTTTCATATTGTCCCTCCTGAGCTCCCCAGGGGCAGGGCCAGTTTTGCCTGGTGCGTGGCACTCATCTACTCAGTAAATGGCTGTAGGAGAACTGGAAATGAAAGAGATGCCAATTGTTTGGGGAGTGGTGAAACAAGCTTTGTTACATGACCAACGAATTATTGTACCGTGAGACACAATGACCATGGAGAAATGTGGGAAGACTTCCATGAACTGATGCAAAGTGAAGTCAGCAGAACCAAGAAAACAGTAAACTCAATGACTACAACCACAAACTACCCAAAGGGACTGCTGGTCCCCTAGAAGAGATTGGAAAAGGTACCTTTTCCCCATCTTTGCAGCTGTGGGCAACTTTGAGTACAGAGCTTTACACATGATGTCAGGCTTTTGGGGTGTGCTGGTTAATCTTGCTGCCCTATTCTTTATTATCACTAGTGGCTGCTTTGGGGGGCCAGGGGGGGAGGGAAACATTGGGAAGTGGAGGTGATGTAAAAGTCAATAAAGATTTACCAAGATCCTTAATACTTGTTGATGCATTGCTCTGATTTAACCTCCTGATTTTACAAATGAGAAAAATGCTGTCCAGGGAGGTCATGTCTGTAATGGGAATGCAAATTTGGAAGATCTTCCCTGCCCCTAGGCTAAAATGCACCTGAAGCCTGGGGAGGGAGGCTTGTTTTTCAGTAGATACTTCTTGATTGGCCAGTGAGTCAATAAGGTTGTTACATTCTGTGAGCCAGGAGAAGGCTATATAAGCCCTGATGTGTAGCTTTGTTTTGGGACTCACTTTGAGAAGTGTTCTGTGATTTGATCTGAATTCTGGGAAGCCGTTGTTGAGAGTCCCCCAGCTTTGAAAAACCCAGATGTTGACTGGGTATGGATGTAATGGTTGGACAGTTTGGAAAGCTGTCTACTTGATCTGTTAATGTCTTGATAATTCTGTCTGTATATTTTGAAGTTTGGGGTGCTGACCTTTTTCCCCTGAACAAGGTAAACGATATATGTCTGACTGATTAAAGTAAGCTTGTTAACCCATTTTGAGTTGCTTTCCTTTAACAAAGCAGATCCAAGAACCTGTATGGGCAGCAAACCCTGAGGACGCGCTTGGGGTGCTTGCTGCTACACGTGGCAGGACAAAAGGCAGGACAACTGGCCATGGCCTGGGATGTGGTGGATGCCCTTGGTGTGTTGGATGTCTGACCAAGCTCTAAGTGCTCCATGACCCCTGCTTCAGCTGCCTTTGTGGCCATTAGAACAATTTCTTCTTGTCCATTCTGTCAGGGAAGCTTCCCATGCTTGGACCATTCCCTAACTCACTGATGGGTTTGAGGGTTATGGGGGGCGGGGCTCAGGGGGGACTAGCACCTCTGCAGTGTGAGCTTCCTGAGTCCTTCTCAGGGCTGCTCCCTCACCTTATTGACCCAACTCTCACCTGTGTCTCCAAGAAACTAGCATGGGCAGCAGTCACACTGGTACATCACCTTGGCAGATGGCTTAAACCAGGTTAGGAAAGTGACTGGCATGGTGGTGTTGAGGAAGTGGGGACTAGGCTGATTTTCTTTCCAGGAATAATAACACTATTTGATTATAGCTCCAGAGCAAGACTTCTGGGTCTCTGAGCACATGAAGAGTGCATGCATGAGGGGGCTGCTGTTAAGGCTACAGCCTCCTGAAAGAGCAGGCTACATTTAGTACTGGGGCTTCAACCTGGGAGCTGAATGTCTCTGGTCTGAGTGTCTGGGGAGAGAATGGGCCTGGCAGGACTTGAGTCCTACCTCTGGTACTTGCTGTGTGTCCATGGGCAAGTTACTTAGCTTCTCTGAACCTGAGTTTACTCCTCAAAATGGGATAACAGCATCACTAGTACTTGCCTTGTGACATGGTAAAGGAGATTATGTTTGTACCAGTGCTTTGTAAGCCTTCAAGACTGTATGAGTGCCACATCTGTTTGTCTTTGTGGACCTGAGGGCCTCATAGGGTCCTCCTAACACCCAGATTCTGAGATTGAAATGGAAATAGAAGCATGTAACCCAGACCTGTGGGCAGAAAAATTCCTTTGGGTAATGAAGTAGTTCTGTACTTTGCTGCTGTCTGGCTGGATTATGTTTGTAGAAATCAGGTGTTTTTGAAGGGGGGCAGGCTGCATTGGAGATGCCTTAGCAAACAGCTTTGAGTAGAGAACAGGTGGCTAGGGGGTGTGTCTATCTCCTGACGTGCTCGGGAGAGTGAATGTGGCAGCATCTCCTTGGGCATTACTGTTTTAGAAGGTGGATGACAGGGTGGGCCCAGGCATCTCCAGAGGCTGGATGGCTACACTCACAGAAAGGCCTGGTGTGTGACAATGAGCCTGCTGGGCCCTGCTCTCATCAGACCACATCAGGAGTATTTACTGCATTCAGTTCTGACAGTTGGGTTTCCAGGAGGACAAGGAAGAGTCAGAGAACAGGCAAAGAAGGGGGATTCAGATGGAGCCCCATATAAGGATCAAAGGATTGCTAAGTCATATTTAGCAGAGAGGGGCCATGACATACCCCAGGCCTCTACAGTTGCTTCCAGGTCTGAGAATCTGTGATTCTTGGATTCATTTCCTCACCTGTAAAATGGGCATGATCATGCTTACAGCTGCTGCCTTGAAGAGCTTTTGCAATACAATAGTGTGTCATCCAGTCCGAGAGGAAGCACTTTGCAAGCACCTACTGTGTGCCAGTCACAGTGCCTGGCATGGCAGAAGCAGTCCCTGTGCTGAGGAGTTTGCAATCTGATGGGAGGCACCATGCGCAGGGCTCTGTATCAACATGCTGGAGACAGGGGCAAGGGGAGACACTGAGCCACAGAGTGCAGCGTGGTTGTATGGCATTAAAATTCTTATTTTGTTGCGTCATTCAGAATCTAGTGCAGTGTGCCAGGCATAATGTTAACTGGGAACACCCTGGATCCTCAGCACTGCAGGAAATAGCCCATACAAGTTCCACGGCTTGACCTCCTGAGACCCGTCAGAGGGCTGGTGCCTGGGTAAGCACGTGTGTATTTGGTTTCCAGGATATGTCTGTGGATTTCACCCGGGAGCAGTGGGGGCACCTGGCCCCTTCTCAGAAGAAGCTGTACCGGGAGGTGATGCTGGAGAACTATGACAACCTGGTCAGCCTGGGTGAGGGTCACAGGCTCCCGAATCACTCTGTGGCCTCCAGAAAGGTTATAGGGTTTCCTCCTTACCTGTCCCAGCTGAACGGTCTTGGCTGTTGGATGGTGTTATCCCTGAGGCCACCCTATGCCCACTCTTGTGTTCCCTCAGGTCCAAGATCCCTCCTTTTTGTCCCAGATGTCTTTTTTTTTAAAGCATTTGGGATTAAGGAACTTGCCCAAGGTTACAAGGCCAGTTTTTTTGGTGTGGGTGTTAAGTGTCTGAGGCTGGAACTGAACCCCGGGTCCTCCCAAATCCAGGGCTGGCGCTCTTACTCACTGTGCCACCTAGGCGCCCCTGTCCCAGATATCTTGAACACTTCAATAGTCTCCATCCTCTTAGCAGGGATTGGGTCAAATGACCCAGTGTTTTCTGAGCCCAGCTCCACAGTGGGGCCCATCCCTCCCTGCTTCCAGGTACAAGACCATTACCAGCCAGCCATGTTGTCCCCGAAGGGCAGAGGGACTAGGACTGAGCTCTTTGGGGATTCTCTGATAACAGATCTTTTCAATGAACAGGCCTGGCCATTTCCAAGCCAGATGTGATCTGCCAGTTGGAGAGAGGGGAAGCCCCTTGGATGCCAGAGGGAGGTGTTCCCCAGAGCGGCTGTGCAGGTGAGTCAGAGTGGCCAACAGTTGGTCATTTGCGGGGGGAGCCCTTCTGAATGACTGGCCAGGCAGCTCTCCTGGGAGCTTCCCAGGCCCCAGTGCCTTCCCAGAGCCTCCTCTTCCCTTCAGGAAATCACTTTCTGACAGGTCCCTCCTTGGCTGTGCCTCAGATGGGATGAGCATTGGGGCAGCCAGTTCTCTGGCCTGCCCTCCATCACTCCATTCTCTCTTCACATATGTCTAATACCTTAAACAATAGTCATCCAAAGGCCTTTGGGCTGTCTCTGTCCTTTTCCACTAGATATAAAGGTTTGTTGCTGTGTTATTTTCCTAGTTACAGTCATTGTACAAACTCTTATCCTGCTTTATTCCCATCTCCATGAGTAACTGTCCATCCCCCGCAGGTCTGTGCTTTTCAGTGACAAGCCTGTGGGATCAATGCATGAATAGGCCAGACCTTGTTTCGCCACAACTCCCTCATCAAACACTTGGGTTCTCTCCAGGACTTTTACCTTTCTCATGCAACCATTATGTTTGTAGACTGAGGTTTTCATTTCCTTTCAGGCACTTCCTTAGGGGATGGTCCCAGCCATGGGATCATTGAGTCAGAGACTGTGACCATTGATGTCCTTCTTGGTCTGTGTGGCTGTGTTGCTTTTGACTTCAGGCTTCAGAAGGAAGAGGTTATGGGTCTAGAGAAGTTAATGGATGAGAGGCTGAAAAAAGAGCAGGGAATTATAAAGATTCCTTGGGAGGCTTGGGAATTGTGTAGAAGGCCAAGGACTGAACTGGGGAAGCGCAGATCTGGGAGAACTTGAAGGAAGCGGATCTGAACTAAAGGAGGAGAAAGGAGATCCAGTCACAAGGAGGAAAAGGACCCAGGGAGGACGTGTCCTCTGGGGTAAAGAGAGGGGAGTTGGTGAGGCAAGGGAAGTGAAACAGAGACAGGCAAAGATAAGGAAGGGGGTGGGGGTGGTTCTTACTTTCTAACCAAACTATAATCCCACCTTGTGCAGAAACCCTTTCCTGATCCCCTTAATTCTAGCCTTTTTCTCATTATCTCCAATTTACCCTGCCAATACCTTGTTTATACATAGATATTTACATGTTGAATTCTCCATTAGATTATGAGCTCAATCCATGAGAACATTTTTCCCTTTCTTTGTATCTCCAGCCCATAGCCCTACCCTGACACTAGTAGGCCTTACTGAACTGTTGTTGCCTAACTGACTGGTTGAGTCATTGTGTCAGTTGTTTTCTTGGCTCTGCTGACTTTCCTCTGTATCAATTCATAAGAGCTTTCCAGGCTTCTCTGTATTCATCTTGTCATATAAATGAAAAATTAAAAAATAGATAATTTTCATCATTAAAAATCTAAAATATATCATATGAATGAAATCAGTGCAGCCAGATTAAGAAGAGAAAAATTAAAGAGAGGAAAATCTGTATCAAACATCTGTGATCTCTATTTAAACTATATCTTCTATCCAATTCATATTGGGAAGTAACAGAAATATGACAGAGCTAAGAGCAATTACCTGATAGATTAATAGACAAAGGATATGTACAAATCGTTTTCAGAAAAATTTTAAACCACAGACACCCACATAAAAATACAAAAAAATGACTTTGTAAACATTAGGCATTATCTTTTTTTTCTACCCTATTACCTTTGGCAGTCATGTTTCCTGAGGTGAGAGAAGAAGACAGTACCAAACAAGTGGCAAATAATTTTGTTCCAATAGGGAAAACTTTATTGAAGTGTATGTATTTTATTTCCAGATTGGGAAGCAGTACCTGAACCCAAGAAAGCAGTTCCAAAACTTGACCCTTCTATGGAAGAATCTTCTCTTGAACAGCTGACAAGGGATCGTTCCTATGTCTCTAAATGGGGAGAAGCTTCAGAACCTGATACCAGGTTAAAAAGGAAGAAGTGTGATGAGATACAATCTAGGCAAGTAAAAGACCCCCTAAGGAAAACTCCCAGTCCAGTGGGAGGCCATGAAATAAACAAACATGACTTAATTTTCAATCTAGAGCCAATCCTTTTTTTTCTTTCGAGAGTGTCTGTAGGAAAGAGCTTTTCATAAATATGATACCCAGAGAAAGAGTTTAAGTTATCATTAAGTTTATAACTTAAGTTATAAATTCATAACTTCTTAGATATCATAGGATATATTTTTATGGGAAAAACTTTAAAAGGCAATAAATGTGGGAAAAGTTTAACCATAGATCATTACCTTCCCTTGCAGAATTCATACTGGAGAAAAATCCCCAAAATGTGATGAATATGGGAAGACTTTGCTCAAAGGCTCACAACTTATTATACATCATACAATATATACTGGAGAGAAACCTTATAAATGTCGTGAATGTAGGAAGACCTTCAGCCAGAGGTCATACCTTGTTGTACATCAGAGAATTCATACTGGAGAGAAACCTCATGAATGTAAAGAATGTGGGAGGGCCTTCAGATGGAGCACAGGACTTAGTAGACATCTGACTACTCACACTGGAGAGAGACCTTACAAATGTAATGACTGTGGGAAGGCTTTCAGCCAGAGCTCACAACGTACTCAACATAAGAGAATTCATACTGGAGAGAAACCTTATGAATGTCATGACTGTGGGAAGGCTTTCAGCCAGAGCTCACAATGTACTCAACATAAGAGAATTCATACTGGAGAGAAACCTTATAAATGTCATGAATGTAGGAAGGCCTTCAGCCAGAGGTCACACCTTGTTGTACATCAGAGAATTCATACTGGAGAGAAACCTTATAAATGTAATGAATGTGGAAAGGCCTTTAGTGTGAGCACAAGTCTTACAGTACATCAGAGAATTCATACTGGAGAGAAACCCCACAAATGTAATGATTGTGGGAAGACCTTCCGTCAGAGCTCACAACTTATTGTTCACGAGAGAATTCATACTGGAGAGAAACCTTATGAATGTAATACATGCAGAAAGGCCTTCAGACGGGGTTCAGATCTTATTCTACATGAGAGAATTCATACTGGAGAGAAACCATATGCATGTAATGAGTGTGGGAAGGCCTTCAGTAAGAGGTCAAAACTTACTCTCCATCAGAGAATTCATACTAGGGAAAAAATCTTCTGAATGTAAAGGAAGTGGGGAGATTTCAGTCAGAGTACAAAACTTGCTGTTCATCAGATGTTTCACAAAATCATAGAATCACAAATTCAACAAATTTGAGAGTTGGAAAGCTGCTCAGTCTCATAGCCTTCTTACCTCTCTCATATTATAAATTATAACCATAAATTATCTGCCTCCATACTTCATCCAATCTTATCTTATTTCATGATCTTAGTCGAGTGCTTACATAAATGCTTACAGCATGTCAGGCACCATGCTAAATGCCTGGAATGGAACAAAGAAAAGTGACAAATGTTTGCTACCCTCTTGTTCTTTTTCAGTCAGTCGATCTCTACTCCTCATCGATGATCCTAAAAATGGAGGATCATAGAATCTTTAAATCCAGAGAGAGAGGAGTCTCAGAGGCCACAAGATGAGCCTCATTTTACAGGTGGAGGATCTGAGTCTCGGGAAGTTTAGACCCAGTTCACACACATTCATGTGCAGATCTCACCAGTATTTTTAAAATGTCAACGCTATCTTTGACCCTCTATCTCTAGTTTCTGTTCCAGGTATTCTACGGAAATATCTCTCTCAAAGGGCATCAAGAACCTCCCCTTTACTATCGACTGAAAACCATATTGTTCCTTACCTTTCTTTAGGCATTGATATTCTGTTAAATATTTGACTCTTGAGCATTATTAACTATGTCCTCTCTTCCCTCTTTTCTCTTTCTGGAGACCTTACACTCATTTTTCCTCCTTTCTTTTTGACTGTATCTTCTTCTCTTTGCCAGGTCTTCCCCCTCTTCTGGCTCCTCCTTTTCAGGGTTCTTCAGGAGTCTTCCTGGTACCCTCTTTCTTTTCTCCTTTACTCTCTCGGTTGGGAATCCCCTTTAAGGGGATTTACCCTCTTAAGGGAAACAAAGTATTTAAAAAAGAAAAGAAAACCTGCCAAGGAGTATCTTCTTTATGGCCCTTCAGAATTGTCAGTATGAGGGCCAAACATGCTAGGGACCAAACAGAGCAAGTCAGTATTCATTTAGATATGCCCGTTGCCCTTGTCAATATTACTATAAATGGCAAAGTTTCAGTAATTCTAGAGAACAAATCCATGATCCAAATGCTTTTCCCATCAGGATTAATGCTACTCACAACCTATGACCTAAAATACATGTGTTTGTTGTTGTTTTATATTAAATGTTGTCATTTTGAGAGAAAACTGTCCTTCTGGTCCTGTAGAAAAATATTCGTTGAAAACCCTCATCCGTTTTTGTTATTTGTTACTTACTTTACAGGCCTTTCTGGGGACTCTGCTCCTCCCAACCTCCTCATCTCCCTGTCCTCCCCATTTCTGCCAGATCCTTCCAGTCACCTAGATCTCCAAATTCTGAGCTGTCCTCACCTCCTTTTCTCTCCACATGTTCTGTCTATTGCCAAATATGGGCTATTTGCCCTCCACAGTGTCTCTCCCTTCTGTCCACTCACAGCCTAGTGGAGGCTTTTTTCACTTTTCACCCAGACTATGATAGTGGCCTCCTAATTGATCTCCCTGGCTCCAGGAGACCCTTCCTTCTCCAATTCATCCTCAGCCAGCAGAGTGATAGACCTGAAGTACAGGTCCGACCATGTCCCTCCTCAGTGGCTTTCTGTTGCCCTGAGGATGGAATTCAAACTCCACATTGACATGGATCTGTACCTCACACATCTCCTTCACCTCCACTTCTTCCAGTCTCTTTGGTTCACATTTTGGTTCACGGGAAAACCTCATCCAAGGGACTTTCCCTGATTTGGCCAGCATCTAGAGCCCCCTTTACCCCCAGGTTACTTTATCTACATGCTCTCCCACTTAACCGTAAAATCTGTGCCTCCCCCAATACCAGGCATAGTTCTGTGTGCTCAGTTGGGGGAAAATAAATATTTATGGACTTGGATTGACTAGGGAGCAGCTTCTGTGTGGAGAATAAAGCTCTCTGCCCATCCTGGCATTCATACTATGGAGTAGTCTGTACTTCCTAGTCCCTCTGCAGGCCTGTGTTCCCTTCTCCCTTTGGATGAAGACTTTGGCAAAGGCAGAAATTGCTGAGGACATCTTCAGCACCTTGTGCAGCCTGGCTTCCTAAAGCCCACTCCGAGCTCCTGCCCTGGCATTCTTTGAGCTGCTGCAACATCCCTCCACATCCCACTTTCTAATGGATGGAGGACTTGGTAGTTCCTCTTCTCCCAGCTTCCTGCCGGAAATGGAGGCTGCCCCATGAGTGACCCTGACTCATGTCCCTGAAGGGGCAGTGGGTGGACCATCTTTTAGCTGGAGGCCTTAGTCATGTTTATCTCCACCCCATTGGTAGAGGTTTCCAGCTGCTGCCTAAGTTGTTGCTTTAGGAGTCTGCGGAGGACTCTCGGGGCATCGGCTCCTTCTGTCCAGATCTGATAAAAATGTGGTATACAAATTACATAGGTCCATCTGGGGAGCTTCCTGGACAAAGTAAGGGTAAGATCGAGGGTGGTCCAGGAGGGGAGGGGCATGCAGTAGCTTGGCCAGACTGAAGGGGACAGTTCAAATTTACAGCATGCGGACCTTTGGAGAGGGCAAACCCATGCCACAGCCTAGGGGTTGAGGGAACTAGACAAGGTTCTTGCTGCAGTATCCAGGATGGATTCAGGAGATAGGCCCTTGAGGCAAGAAGGCAAGAGAGGGGCCTCTGGCCTGAGTCTGGGCAGGAGCTCATAGGGGGGTGGGGTCTACACCAGTGTCCTGACAAGGAATAGGGAGGATGGTGCAGACCTGAGAGGTGAAGGGGAGACTGAATGTGGGGAGAAGACAGGAAATGCAAGGGGCTGTGCAGGTCAGGGGCCTAGGCATGAACAGACTGGGGGTTGGGAGGGGTAAGGAGGTGATGGGGACAGTGGGAAGAGTCAATATGGGGTGTGATAACCAGTTCCTAGGTCTGCTCTGACTTCCATTAGATCTGAGGAGCCTGTGCCCGGGGGGGGGGGGCACAAAGGGGACCTGCTGCTGGTTAAGCCTGTTCCTGGTGGTCGTCATGCTACAGTGGTTTTTCACCACCCTTGATTGGAATCCTGGATATACACTGAGCCAGGGAAGCTGTTATGGAATCGTCTTCTGCACCACAACATGGGCCTCTGTGATCACAGACCCATAGTCTTGGATGAAGATTGATCCTTCTCTCCCATTCCTGGGTTCCAGAGACAGCCGCCTCTGCCCCTGGCTCCCCTCCCTGCCCAGCTTGTCTTTTTTGGTGGCTGCTGGGCCTCCACTCTGCTCCAGTTAGTGACCTTGAAGTGGCCTGAGTGCCTTTGTACAGGCTTCCCCACTCCCTGACACACTGCCCTTCCATCCCCACCTCTTGGCCTTGCTCCCTCCTCAGCCCAGTTTAGGGGCTTCCCCTTAGTAGAGATATTTCCAGATTCTCCCAGTGGTTAGTGCTTCCCCTCTCCAAAATATCGGGATTGAAAATTAATAAGAACGGGCCAAAGAACCCAACCCTTCTGAGCATGGGCAGAATGATCCAAAGCTCCCCAGGGACTCTGGCAGATGTGCAGACCTTCTGTAACTGGCTCTTGTCAGTGCGCCATGTGAGGGAAAGGAGCCTTTTGACTGGTTCCAGCTATGTGCCCCATCAGGACGCCTCCTCTTCAGCACATGGCTAGCGGACTGGAACCAGCATATGCTCCAAAATGCACACAGCAAGCCTCCCTGCCAGGCCCTCTGCCCTTGCTCACAAGGGCTGGGATCTTTGTTAGTTCCCTTTACAAAAGGAAAAACCCAACCACAGACACTGGCTGGCTGCCTAAGGGGCTGCTGGCCTGCCCTCTTCAGTGCCTGTTTTAGTCACTAATCCTAGCAGAGCAAGGCTGAGAAGACCTGAATGGCCTCAAGTGCTGAATACATTCAACCTAGTGCTGACGGAGCGACTTAACCATCTGTAATCACTAAGGCATTTTTGTTACTGCTGAAAAAGCATTTCACAGTTCACCTTGGCGCAACTGTTTGCCTCAAACCAGGCTGAGGATGAGCCTCCTCCTCTGGCTAGTGGTTATTTGCTCCCCAGTGCCACAGTGCTTTCTGAAGACTCTCCTGTAGTGCCAGCAAAAGTGACTCCGAGCCCAGGCTCTCTGAACATCCGATCTTAACCAGCCGAGTTCCAAGGCTGGAAATGTTTATGTCATGATCACCATTTTGTCACCTCAAGAAAGCTCAAGAAAGAATGAGAACCAAAGACGCAACCCGGAACCCAGACTGCAGCTACCGTAGGAAAGCCTCAGGTTTTAGTGGGCACGTCCTCAAAGTCTGACATTTCTGCCAGTTTTCAGGTAAGAATCGTCCCCTCTCCCATCTTGTGAGAGAGCTACTCTCCACGTGGAGGGCTGAAAGGAGAGACAGGAGTAAAGTCACTCCCTTTGCAAGGTCTGCTGGGTCACTGTCTCTCTGTTCTTGCTGTCCCATAAAGGATTTCTCGGTCATCTCAAGACTTTGAGTCATGGAGAACTGAGCCTCTCATGGATGGTCCCATTCCCTGGGGACATACTCCAATCTAACTCCTAGTACATGTGGATCTGGGTAAAGATGGTGATTTCCTTTCCCTCTAGGAGAGAGCTGAACTCAGGAGAACTGGATTATGCCTCCAAAGTCTGTGGCAGAAATTATTGGCTTTTCCTGTGCAAAGGATCTCTGCCTTCTCATTCCTCAGTATCCTCTCATTGCTATAATAATTGTTATCATTCAGTCAACAAGTATTTCTATTTTTTTTGTGAGTTAAGTGATCTGCCCAGGGTCACCCAGCTAGTAAATGTCTAAGGTCAGATTTAAACTCAGATCTTGGCACACTATGGACCGCACCACCTAACTTACATAGTACTTGAAGGTTTGCAAAGCAAAAGGATCTTCATCAGAGTTCTAGACCATTGCCCAGAGAGACTGTGATATGCCTGGGGTCACACAACCAGGAAATGTCAGAGACTCCTGTACCCTATACTGCCTCCTAGTAAAAGGGGGAAGGTGATAATGAGCCATATTCATGTGGGGAGGCCAGGAGCCAGATAGTGTGGGTGAAGATCAATCAGAAAATACCAGAGATCCCCTGAACTGAGGACATCGAAAGTGAGTTTGGGAAAATAATGAAAGATGACAAAGGTGACCAATTATATGGAGACAGTTAAGTGGCACAGTGGACAGGGTGCTACACTTAAGAGTCGGGAAGACCTGAATTCAAATTCTCTCAGACACTGGCTAGCAGTGTGACCCTGGGCAAGTCACTGGACCCCAATTATAAGCCTGGTACAGAGAAATAATATAGTAGTAATAAGACTTAAAATTAACATGCATATGAAAGAAAGCCCTCAATCACTAATAAGAGAAATGCAAATCAAAATAGCCCTGAGTTTCCTCTCACACTTACCAAATTGGCAAGGATGATGGAAGACAGGAATAGTCAATATTATGGAGTTTATGGAAAGATGAGCACACTGATGCATTTGAGGAAAGCTGTACCTCTTCATCAGAGACTGCAAGGCCTGGGAAAACTGGCATTTGCAGCACGTCCCGGGCTTGGGAACATGCCCAGGCCTCCAGCTCAGAGGAGGAAGCCTGTTCCAGCATCAGTGCCACCAGGAGTGAGCTGAGCTTGAGTGTAATCCCTCCTACAGTCCCCAGACTCCACTCAGGTTCCAACACTCGCCCCCAAGGGCTGGAATCCTCGGCTGTCCCAGAGGGTCGAGGGACTGGCTTCTCAGAAACATTAACTTCTGCTTTTCCACAAAGCCTAGCTCAGCAACCCAAACGTGGCTCTGTTCCTTTTGTCAGGCCACAGGACAATCTGAACCTGAGACCTGAGCAGTGGGAAGGGGAATCAGGGTTTTCCTCTGGTCCCGGCTCTAAATCGGCACCCTTGGTTAAAGCTCTTGGTATTTCCACTCTCCCATATGAGAATGCCAAGACGGGCTCTTAACCCAGAGTCTGGTAACCTGGTTTTCTTAATCTTGGGTATCTTTCAGTACAGTGACAGCTGGTATTTATACAGCGTTCGAAAGCTTTCAAAGTACTTTATCTGTGTTATCTCCTCACTGGACCCGCGCAGCCCTAGGAAGTAGCTGGCATTATGACCCCCGTTTTACAGATGAGATGACTGATAGATGGGTTCAGTGACTTGCTCAGGGTCGGTGTCTGAGGCAGAATCTGACCTCGGATCTTCCTGATCCTAGCACTCTATTCACTGTGCCACTGAGCTGTCTCAATTAGGAATTTAAAATGTCACCTTCACCAGACTACCAAAGGGGTCCACGACTCGAAGAGGCTAAGAACGTCCACTCACAGTGCAGCGTCAGGACCTGAGATAGTACACTGACCCAGGCTGCAACCATCTATATATGGGTGCGCAGGGAGCCAAAGACTTTATTCAGTGAGTGCTCACACCCAAGAAAGCTGAGGGTCACCTGCTGGGTTCAATCCCTCCTAGCTGTCTGAGTGTGGTGGAGGTCTGGAGACGAGGGGCATAAATGCATGCATACTCTGTGTGTGTATGCTCTAAGAACGAAGCCCAGGAAAAAGCCCCCGAATCAACACGGAGGTGGAAATGGAGGAAAAGGAAATGAAGTAAATATCTTGGGAAATATGCCCCTGACCTCTCCAGCCAGACTTCTGCTAGTTCCCTAGTCTTTGCTCTCTCTGCACATCCCCTGCTATTGCCTCTTTCCTCCCCACATCCAAGCCCCAAATCCTGGGGGCACATCAGGTCTGCATCACTTCATTCTCAGAACTGCAGTAGAGCCAGTCACCTCTGCTGCCTTCCTGCCTCAGGGACCTGTCTCCTGAATCCATCCACTATATGTTAGCAAGGAGTACCTTCTATTCACAGCCAATATGTATCTGTTAAGCCCCTCTGTTCTAGGGACTGTGCGGTTCTGAGTTCCCAGTCTTGGACAACGGGTCTGCCTTCATCAAGTGTCCTGACCCCTGAACTTGGTCTCTCCACTTCAATCTGGCTACCAGATCAGAGTGTTGGTCTTGTTAAAGACACATGGGATCCAGTGTTCTACTATCATGAATAATGCTTTAACAGGTGGGCTTCCTTATCCCACCCCAATACACCTCAGAGGCTATCTCAAGTGGGAAAGACTTCAGTGCCTCATTGTATGATTCCCTATCGCATGCCAAAAGGATCCCCCCCCGTGGTGTAACAATCACTAGCGTTTCTCAGCCACAACTAGTATCGAATACAATTAACTGTTTGGCAGTGTAACAAGGCAGTATGGTACCGCCCCTGGCAGCATTGTGAAGCCTGGATTGAAATTTCACCAGACTCAAGCTGTATAATACCAAGCAAATCATTCAACCCACCCACCAGGACCTGTTTCTGACTGATCAACAATCCCTCCAGGAAAGCGCTGCCTTTCTTTTCAAACGTTTTATTGATGCCCCTTTTTTTTTTAGCATCACTTAACACCACTTCTCACCCACCCCCCTTCCCACCAATAACAGAAGCATCCTTCCTAATAAATAAATACAGAAAACAAAGCACAGTGACTAAAGCTGGAAACATGTGGCTGCTGCTTCTTTCCCAGCTTTGTCTCTGCCAGAGGTCTCTAGCATAACTAGGCAAAGCTTTGTCAGAATCGAAGTCTTTAATGCAGCTGTCCTTGACGATACCACAGCCAGAGTCTGCCTGGATCATTACTGCTTACTTCACTCAGCACCAGTTCTAAAGATCTGACATTTCTTGGAAAGGAATTGAAGCCGGGATTTCCCGGGCATAAGGAATTGAAGTGAGGACAATGCCTTTACCAAGGCAGCTACTCTGTAGTCTGGGAGTATTGCCTTGGGAACTCTGAGGTGAAGGGACTTGCCCAGGGTCCCAGCGCGTGTTATCAGAAGACTTGAACCCAGGCCTTCTTGATTCCAAAGATGGCTATCTGCTACATAAGGTTGCCTCTTCATGAGTCATCCCCTAAATGAGGGGCATAAATTCTGTTTCAGTCTTTGGAAAGTGTGCAGAACCTCAAAGGTCTTTGCTCTCCTTGAGGCATATACCTACTGGTAATTAGAGACCTTTGCAAGATAACTCCACGCTGCCTGCCCAAACATTTGGTCCAACAGTTACCACCATCGTTGAGCTTGCCATTCCTTCCACGCCCTCTGACTCCACTAAGTGCCATTTTTTTTTTTTTTGGTCATCTCTGTCAATATGATGGGGGTGAAGTCTCAGAGTTCACTGTAGGTCTAGAAGCAAATGCTGGAAGGCCACTTGGCAGGTGCAATGAAGGGAGATTCTTGTTGATGGACAGCTCTGGGTGGCCTCTGGGAACTTGAAAGGCTTAAGTCTTTGAAAGTGCTTTGTAGAGCTCAATGTTGTATAACTGAGTTGTTTACATTTGCATTTGTGATGAGAATTTGAACAATTTTCAGATACCTATTGATAATTTGTGCTATTTCAAAACCCGTTCATTCACATGACCTTTAAGGCAATAGGACATTTCATCCTCCTGGGTTATTAGGAACCAGGGCCTGTAAATGCAAAGGTCCTCCAAGGGGGAAGCCTGAACCTCAAGCAGGAAGTGGCTGGTAGCAGGGGAAAGGGGAAAATAACCAATTCTTCCATCCTTCAGGGAGAAGCCTTGGAGAGGTGCTACACAGCCCTCCCACCCTGGGCTGTCCAGATTCCTCACAGATCTCCCCCACTCCCACTTTCTCCAAAATCACCTCTTGTTCCCTCTCCTTTCCAGAGCACCTCAACCAGCCCCTAAGTGATGGTGAAGGTGGTTTCAGGAAGAGATATTCTCTGAATGGGAGACCAAAGCTATAAATATCCCATTCTTTATCCTTATCTCAGGACAACTTAAACATGAAAGAAATGATGCAGGTATCCAACATGAGTGGAGTGTGTGCCCTGCTGGAGATTTCCGCCACCAGTTTTCCCTAATTAGCTGACGCAGGTCTGTACCACAGACACCCTCTTCCCTTCCCTTCCGCCCCACTAGCCCAGGTGTCATGCTAGTAAGCAAACTTGGATGAAATATGAGCAGGAGTGTAAATCTTATCTTCTGTGTCCTGAGCCCAGACTAACATCACTGCCGCACCATCTGAGCACCTGCCAATTAGAAGTTCATCTGGGTTAAAGTTACACAGTAGAAGGACCATTCTAAGAAGAAAGTGCTCTACACATGACACACTGAGTGACGAGTGCCTTCTATGGAGGCAGAGGAAGCTGCTGTGGAGTCAAGGCTCAGCAGACACCCAAGCGGGGCATGGGACCCATTCCCAGGTTACCCTGCACTACACATTCAATGATATTCAGCAAGGCATATCCCACAGTAAAACCTGCTTCATAGGCAAGGCAAGTCAATCAACATTTATTATTCATTAGCTGAGTACAGAGCCTCGTGCCAGACCCTGGGGGACATACGAAGGTTAAATAAAACACGGGTCCTCTCCTCACGGATTCGACATGGACACAAGTGACTACAAGACAAAAGAACACACAAGTAGAAACAAAGTGCTATGTAAGGTCTTTTGGGGGAGGAGAGGTTTGGTTTCCAAGCACCTGCAAGAATTCCGCAGGTGGAAGGGAGGAGAGACAACAGTCCGGGCACAGAAAGCACCACAAGCAGAAGTAAAGAAGCCCCAGAGCAGAGGGTGTGTTTGTGGAATAGCAGCCACTCCAGTGGACGAGACCACTCAGGAGGCGGATGGGAGGAGGGAGCAGGAGCAATGCTTTCTGAGTATGTGTCACATGAGGTCACAGGGAACACCCAAGCGGCAGTGGAGAGGGAAGGCAGGCCAGGGAAGGAGACCTATTCGGTGGTAATGCATAATCCAAAGAGGAGCTGAGGAAGGGAGTGGCCAGGTGAGTAGAGGAAAGGACCTGTGTGAGAGAGACCACAGAGGTAGAATCGGAAAAGACTCGCTAACAGATCAGAAGAGGTAAAAATAGCACCGAGGTTGGAACCCGGGAGGGAAGACAAAGGGTGGAGCCCCTGGCACGCACCAGGTGACATGGGATGTCCTGTAGGCAGCTGGTGCCCCACAATGAGGCAGGGCTAGAGTCCAAGAGGACAGTCAAAGCCATGGAACTGGCTTCTCTCTTACACTCACTCAGGCCAGAGAGTGATACTCCATATAGCTGTGGCCGGTAGCTATGAGGACACACACACACACACACACACACACACACACACACACACACACACACACACACACACACAAATCCCCCTTCTTTGACAGAGGACTTCTTATTCAGTTAAGTAAGGCACCTTTCTCACTCCTTCCATCTCCCCTTCATGCTCACAGGCCCCCAGAGAGCTCTCCAACAATGGTTCAGGACATCCCACTTCTGCTTGTTTCCCTCTCCCCCAACTTTAAAAGATCAGCATCATCCACTGCACTGTCCTGCTATGGCCGGTCCAGTTTTCTTGCCACCCTGTTAAGTCTTCCTTCACTCACATGTCAGTGCCTCAACCAGCTTCCTGGCTACCTGAACCTGATCTGTGACAGCTCTGCCCATCTGGAGGGCTCCTGAAGTCGGCCTCACTTCCTGCTGCAATCCAGAGTCCAGTCTGAGTCTCCACTTACAAAGAAGTGTGCCCTCTCTTCCTGTATTCCTCAAGATAAAATACTTTTGAAAAACAAAGAAGCCATCCTTCGTCAGGACAAAGCTGGAGCTAGCCGGCTGGCTTTTAGAAGTGCTGGCCAGTACACGGGGGAGCAGGACAGGAATTTGTTCTGATTCTTCTGCTGCCCACCATGCCCAAGCTTTTCCTCCAGCCCCTCCTGACAGGGCTCTGCCAGCCCTTGGTTTCCAAATAAGACTTTCACCAGAGGAGAGAAGTGAGTCAATGGAGACAGAAAAGGAAGAGCTGAATACTGGGGGGAGACCCAAGTGCTATCAGGGAGATCATGTCAGAGAGGGCTCATCAACCCAAGACTTCAAAGAGGAAAAGGAATAAGAAGACCACTGGATTTGATGACCAGGAGCCGGCTTCTGAGCAGGGTTTCAATAGAATGACTATAACAGACTGCAGGGCAGCCTTTGAAAACCAAGTAGCAGTCAGACACAAGTGTGTTTGTAAGCAGCAGGTAGGGAGTCGATGAAGCTATGGACTGAAGATGCCCATGGGGGATGATGGCTGGCACGAGACTCTGGGAACGGGCAAGAGGGGCTGAGACCAAGTGCACAGGCAGAGGATTTAGTGCCCATTCTTCTGAGACTGGAAGGAAGAGAGCAGGCGGTGACTCAGACAAGCTGGAAAGAGCAGAGCTGTCGGAACCCGTTCTGGTCACATCGCCACAATCTTCTGGACGAGTAACTCCGATGTCTCCCTGCAGGCGGTGCAACACGGGGGGTAGCAATGACTGCCTGAAGGCTGACGCGACAGCCAGTGGGGGAAATCTGCCCGGATTTGATCTTGAGTTCAAATTCTCCAGATTTCTGTGTCAACCACACCCCGTGTTCAGGGCCTTCATGAGGCCTCACCATTCAAAAGGCTTCATTCTGTTATGGATTCTCTGGTGCTGAATAAGCTGTGTGCTCAGGCAGAAGGCCTTTCCACACTCAGTACATTCATAGGGTTTCTCTCCTGTATGCATTCTATGATGTCGAGAAAGTTGTGTACTCTGGCGGAAGGTCTTTCCACATATGTTACATTCATAGGGTTTCTCTCCTGTATGAATTCTGTGATGGGAAGCAAGTCCTGTGATCCACCGGAAGGCTTTCCCACAAACATTACACTCATAAGGTTTCTCACCAGTATGAATACTCCGATGTTGAATAAGATGGGCACTCAGGCGGAAGGCCTTCCCACACTCGCTACATTCATATGGTTTCTCTCCAGTATGAATTGTGTGATGGGAAGTAAGTTCTGTTCTCCAGCGGAAAGTCTTGCCACATTGATTGCATTCATAAGGTTTCTCTCCAGTATGAATTCTCTGATGATCAGTAAGTCCTGTGCTCCGTCTGAAGGCCTTCCCACATTCTTTACATTCATAAGGTTTCTCCCCTGTGTGAATTCTCTGATGCTGAATAAGTTCTTTGCTCTCACGGAAAGCTTTCCCACATTCATTACACTCATAAGGTTTTTCTCCAGTATGAATTCTCTGATGTTCATTAAGTCCAGTTCTCCGCCTGAAGGCCTTCCCACATTCATTACATTCATAAGGTTTTTCTCCAGTATGAATTCTCTGATGTTCATTGAGTCCAGTTCTCCGCCTGAAGGCCTTCCCACAGTCTTTACATTCATAAGGTTTTTCTCCAGTATGAATCCTCTGATGTCGAGTAAGTTCTTTGCTCTCTCTGAAGCCCTTCCCACATTCTTTGCATTCATATGGTTTCTCTCCAGTGTGAATTCTCTGGTGTCGAATAAGTTCTTTGCTCTCACGGAAGGCCTTCCCACATTCATTACATTCATAAGGTTTCTCACCAGTGTGAATTCTGTGATGTACAATGAGTTGTGAGCTTTGTCGGAAGGCCTTCCCACATTCGTTACATTTATAGGGTTTCTCTCCAGGACCAAGTCTGTGAAGGAAGTAATGGAGAGTCTGTTGTTAGTGGCTTTTAGGCATACACTGCATTCATAAGGTCTCTCTTCAGTATGTATCCAATAATACTTAAACAGTTTGAATCCAAATGAAGATTTTCCACTTTCACTGTACTTTAGGGCAGCTTCTAAAGCATTTATGACTAGAGGGCCTCTGAGTTTTTCTCCAGTCTCAAGTCTTTCATTCTACCTCTAAATCTGTGATCCTCTAACTATCGTGAACCCAAACTAGATGTGTGAATAGCCCTGGAGCTCTTTCACTCAGCAAGCCTTTTCTTTTCCCTAGTTTTGCTATGGAAGATTGCCTGGCCGCAGCCCACAGCTGCTGCTGTCTTCGTGTTGTCAGGAGTCCTCCTCAGGGTGACTGTTACTTACCTTGGATGTCTCACTACTTTCCGCGGCTGCTTCTCTAGCCTGGCATCACATGCTGAAGTTTCTCCCAAACTAGAAACACAGGGACCATCCCATGTGAGTATTTCCTGGGATGGCTGTTCCATAGAGAAGCCCAGCTTTGGAAATGACTCCTTGGTTTCAGGAGCCACCTCCCAATCTGAAAGAAACAACAAAATGTAAGTGTCTCTGCTCATCCTGCTGGGAAACAAGCAATTCCTACTTATTTAGTCCTGCCCTCACCATCTGCCCTTGAGAAACAGCACTGTCAGACTTCACAGGGTAGAACAAAAAGATGGCGCTATCTTCAGTTTATACGATCCCTTTTTGTAGAGGTGGGGAAAGGACAGGACTTGTGATTTTAATGGTTCAGAGCATGACCAGTGGGGTGAAGAAATTCCCTCCACCCAAGAGATCAACTAAGTTCAAAGAGAGTTACCTGAGGTTAGGAAGCTTGACCAAGTTTGTCCTGCTTGCATGTGTTATAAGCAAGAGACTTTCTGACCCCTAAGTTCACTCTAGTGTGCCCACTACACCTCCATATCTATACTAGTCATGGATGGTTGAGAAAAAGCTTTCACACCAATCCTCACACCAGCCTTGGAAGGTAGGTTGGTTAGTTATTCCTTTTACAAATAAGGAAACTGGGACTCATATTTATTTAGTGACTTACCCAAGGTTACAATACTAATAAATGTTAAGCTGGATTATCTTTTTTTTTTTTTTTTTGCCTTTTAGAGGGCAATAGGGGTTAAGGTACTTGCCCAAGGTTACATGGCTACTGTTTTTGTGTGGGTGTTAAGTGTCTGAGGCCAGAACCCAACTCGGGTCCTCCTGACTCTGGGGCCAGCGCTTTACTCACTGCGCCACCTGGCTGCCCTGCTGGGTTATCTTTTGACTCATAGAAACAGAAGGGCAAAAGACCTCAATGGCCTTAGTCCAACTCATCAAAGGAACTTCCACCATAACACACCCAACCAGTGGTTGTCCAGTCTCTCCTCAAAGACCACCAAGGAGGGAAGGGGAACCCACCACCTCTAAATAGGTCCATTTTTGGGTGGTTCCAAAATTTAAGAAGTTTTCCCTGTTATCTAGCCTCTAAACTAGTCTCTTTGCAACTTAAACCTGTGATTCCTGGTTCTGCCCTCTGAGGCCAAATGGAACATATCAAATCCCTGTTCAACATGACAGTCCTTCAAATACTTTGAGTCCGTAATTTCTCTCCCAGTCTTCTCTTCTCTAGACTAACCACGCCCAATTCCTTCAACCACCTCTAAAGCCCGTGCTCCTCTCACCAAGTCACACACAGTAAGTCCACCTTCTCTCATGTGTTATTTTAAGACACAGAGGTAGGCTAACGGGTGAAAGCCACATTCAGAATATGTACCCTGGCAAGGAGCTTTGTGCCCAGAGGGCCACCCTAACCACTGCCTATAAGCCTTTGCCTCTGTTGTTCCTTCTGGGCTGGAATGCACTCTCTTCCTCACCCTCATAGACTACCTAGTAACCTTCGAGACCCAGCTTGGCATCTATACCTCCTGCAGAAGGCCTCTGGTAATTTCCCCAAGTTTATTTATTTACTAGTATTTTATCCCTTTCAAAATTACTTCGTATGGGTCATACTTATTTGTGTATATATCGGCTGCATCCTCCTAGAAGTAAAAGGGAAACTTCTTAGGGGCAGGTGCTGCCCCTGGGGGTGTGTGTGTGTGTGTGTGAGTGTGTGTTTTGTATACCCTGTACCTAGCAAAATGTCTGTACATTGGACATGGTTAATGTTTACTGAACTGAATCCAAAATTTATAGGAAATTGCCCTAAATCTCTAAGACAAAGAACTACCTCCCCATGGCCTAGTGGTCAAACAAACATGACCAGTTTTATAAAGAAGAAATATAAACTAACATTCAATGCTTCAAATAAGAAGAAATGAAAACTGAAACAATTCTAAATTGTCACCTCAGGTATTATTGCCTTATTCAAATGATTAAGGTAATAACAGTTGAAAAAAGTCAATGTTGCTTCAGTGGAAAACAATAGTTATGGAAAAAAAAATTAGTAGTAATTTTGATTCAGCGATCCCAAGGAGGTCAATGTTAGATGTAAAGAGTGATATGTGCTGAAATATTCACAAGAGCACTTCAGAAAAAGAAAAAGAAGCTGGAAGCAAAATAGGTGGAAATGGAATGTGCTAACTGGGAACTAAGATAAATAAATATAATGGAATAACAAGGAATAAAAGGCACTCAGAGACACATAGGAAGATGCCTATGAAGTAATGCCAACGAAAGGCAGTAACTACGTCGTTCTAGAGGAGGGCCAAACTGACATCACTCTGCTAGAGTCAAGTTTCAGTGTGTCCAACTATGGTTGGTCAGACCAACTGGGGTGAATGGGCAAACCGATCCTATGCTGCTGATCTCGGACTTGCTGTTGGCCTTCATTTCTGAAGAGGACCGACGAGATCATGAGGTGATATCTTCCCTTTCAAGTAAACTGGATTCAAGAGGCAATGGCGCAAAGTCTTCAGCCTCTTTCTCCCAGAGTCATCCAAGTCCAGCAGCAGTACAAGAATCGAGAAGACTAGCGATGGCCTGGGATGCAGGGGATGACCCTGGCTTCTCTGATGTCTGGACAAGCTCTAAGCACTCCAAAGCACCTGCTTCAGTTGCCTTCAAAGCCACTGGAACATCCTGTTCTATCTGCTGAAGGAAATCTTCCCATGCCTGAGGCAGACATCCCCCTAAATCACAGATGGCTCTGAGGCCTGTCCATTACCCTCAACCTGGTCTAGCCTGTTTGCCAGGACAGTTTTGCAGGGGAGTGGCCACTGCTCATGCTACAACTTCTTGGATTCACAAGTGCCATCTGGATGACAGGTGCACACCAAAGGTGGCTGAGGAGCCCTGACATCGGAGGTAATAGCCCTCTGATACAACCGCATCAGTCCCTTGATTCATCCCAGGGCAGCTGTGACTTAACTCAGTCACCTGAAACGGCACAGTCCTCTTTCTCAGTTTCCCCCACCTAGCTCCTCTGGGGCTTCCACAGGTAACACTGGCAGGTAAGTAAAATACCCCCAGTGGGGAAGAGTTAAGCAGAAGAGGATCAGTGGGGGAGACAACATGCAAAAAATATATACAAATAAGACACAGAAGATAAATGGAGATAACCAAGGAAGATCCGCTAGGCTTTGCTCTCTCTACTGCCAAAGTATTTGAAAATAAAGGATTAACCTGAAGAAGGAATCCTGGTCCATCACTGTCAATAGTGTTTTTTCCCAAAGCTGCCCTCCTTTTGCCTTTTGGAGAGCAACTGGGGTTAAGTGACCTGCCAAGGTCACATGGCTAGGTTTTGTTGTCGAGTGTCTGAGGCTGGACCTGAACTCAAGTCCTCCTGACTCCAGGGCTGGTGCTCTACTCACTGTGCCACCCAGCCACCCCCCTTTTTTTTTTGCTTCTTGAAGGGGGTAGGCAGGGCAAATGGGGTCGAGTGACTTGCTCAAGATCACATGGCTAACAAGTGTGTCAAATGTCTGAGGCTGGATTTGAACTCAGGTCCTTCTGACTCCCGGGCTGGTGCTCTGTTCACTGCACCACCGAGCCGCCCCTCTGCCTTCCTTTTCTAATATATGATCCTGTCTTTCCTGGCCCTTCTCTAGTGCCTCCCCATCCCCCACTCTGCTGCTGATGCCTTTCCTTTTGAGTGCTCTCATAAGCTCTGCAGACACCTGTATCTAGAGATTTACATACTTGTCTCCCTCCCAGATTGTGACTTCTTAAGGGAAGTGACTGTGACGTCTTTTTTACTTGCCTTTCTCTGCATCCCCAGAACTCAGCACAGCGCGACTTAGAAAGTCCATCCATGGTAAATGCCTAATACATGTTTTCTGAAAGTCACAGCGTATGAATGTGATGGCGTGCTACTGGGCTGTGAGAAGTGATGAAAGAGATGGCTTCAGAAACAAGGCCAAGGAGAGCCGTGCATTCTGTAACAGTGACATTGTAAAGATAATCAACTGCAAAAGACTTGGTGACTGGTCAATGCAGTGATCCCCCACAATTCCCAAGGGCCCATAATGTAAACCATCACCTGCCTCCACACCGAGGACTGCTACTATTTCACTTCCATTGTTCATTTTTCTTGCTTTTGGGCAGGGGGGCGGAATAGAGCCAATGTGGAAGGATATTTTGTATGACTTCTGATGACGTGTGTAATGGTATTTTACTTCTTTCCACCTCACTGGGTGAGAAAGGGAGTAGAAGGAAGAAAATGTGGAGCTTAAAATAAAGATTAAATTTAAAAAATAAATAGAAATGTTTAAAATTAAAAAACAAAGAAGAGGAGGAATAGGCTTGGATAGGCTGTGGTCGGAATTGCAGACAGTCTTTCCCTCCACCCCCACCCTCTTCCAAACTTCCCTTCTTCCTTTAAAGGCACCTCTATCTCTCTGGGTTCCAGATTCTCAACCTCCTCAATAAAACTGTCCTCAAGTTACCAATGATCTCGAAATTGCCCAATCCAATGGCCAATCCTCATTCTTTGCTTCTTCCTGGAGAGTCTGACATCTCGTCTCCACATTGCTGAAAATAATGCAAGCCTGGCATCTATAAAAAACCTTCTCACATACCTTAAAAACTGGAAGATGATCATTTAACCTGTTTAAGAATCTTCCAGGGACGGCTAGGTGGTGCAGTGAATACAGCACTGGCCCTGGAGTCAGGAGGACCCGAGTTCAAATCTGGCCTCAGACACTAAACACAAAAACTAGCCGTGTGACCTTGGGCGAGTCACTTAACCCCAACTGCCCTACCTTCCCCCCTCCAAAAAAAGCCAAAAAGAATCTTCCAAATGAAGAGTTCCAGTGGGTTTTCAACCCATCTCTTAAAAAAATGCAAACTTTCCCATTAGTTTGCAACAACAGATTGGCTGATACAAGAAGATGGAAATTTACTAGCCAAAAATCAAGTTAAATCTCTAACTGGTGGAGGGGGTTGAAAAAACACACACTGAGATTCTGTTAGTGTGGCCAATGATGGATTTTCTGGATCTACAGGATCTTGGGAAAATCCTTTTTTTTTTTTAGCTTTGATGATGAATAAACTGAGTCTTTTTCTTTCTATTATAGCAATAGCTAACATTTACGTTAGGATCAGCTAGTCAGCCCGGTGCATGAAGAAGCAGGCCTGAAGACTCATCTTCCTGAGTTCAAATCTGACCTCAGATACTTACTAGTTTTGTGACCATGGGCAAGTCACTTATTAACCCTGTTTGCCTCAGTTTCCTCATCTGTAAAATGAGTTAAGAAAAGGAAATGGCAAACTGCTCCAGTATCTATGCCAAGAAAACCCCAAAGGAGGTCACAAAGAGGGGACATGACTGAAACAACCGCACAATGACAGCCACAACAGCCCAGAGGTAGGACTCGGAAGGTCCGCCAAGCACTTGGACATATGACAACCCTATGGGCTTCACCACTCAGGGCCAACATCCCCAGGTTGTTGCCTCATTTTACAGGTGGCTCTGGGAGCTCATACGATGGGCTCGTGAGCTGAAGCCAGTCTGTGAAGGGTATCAAATGCCAACCACAGGAGCTGGCATTGAACCCCAGAGGCCACAGGAGTTGTTGAAGCTCCGGCAGCAGTGTTAAGGACGGACTGAAGAGAGGGGAGGCAGGGAGACCCAGGAGACTCAGTGCTGCCAACCGGAGAAAACGCCCGGAGTCGGGAGACAGAGGCGAGAGTCACTGGATCCCAGTCAGACGGGAGCCAGGACGGAGCCATGTCACAAACATCCTTGGGCTGATCACCACCATAAAACACTCTAGAAAGGTCAAGGATGAACACTGAAAGAAGGCCAACTGATTAGCCATAAAGAGCTCACCAGCATCCTGAGAGAGCACAGGCCCTGCCAAGTGGGAAGGAGAAAAGCCAGCTTCCAGGATCTGGGCAGTGAGTGCGAGGGAAGAGTGGAGCCAATGCTTATAGTGCTCAGGTAGGAACATGCAGATGTCACAGAGTGTGAAGCGAGAAGAATGGGGGCAAGCTGTGGGCAGCAGGGAAGGAAGGGCCAGGGCTAAGGAGAGCCTGAAGATGAAGGGGAAGAGAACCCCAAAGGCCCGTGCAGCCGGACTGGGCTGCTGGCTTGGGAGCGGGGCTGAGCTGCTGTTCGTTCTTTGTTATTCTGTCAGGAGGAGCCCAGGGAGGCAGGAGATCGATACAGTGGGAGAGGAGAGTAATGTAAAAGCAGCAGGGAGCAATGAAATGCTGGCTGTCCAGGCTGTGCCTTATGGCACAGCCATCCGGAAGGACAAGAGGGAAGATGGCAGGGAACAGACGAGGTAAAAACAGAGAGAAATCAAGGAAATAAGTTTCGGAAATTCAGGAAGAAGTGATGATGGAAGGTGTGAGCTCTGGGAGAAGACAGGGCACCGAATCAAGGGTCCAGACCCTAAGCTGGTCAGAGATTGAAGGGAAGGTCCCAAACGCAGGAGGGCATCGGTGGGTCCCCTGCAGCT
>NW_027186029.1:1910740-1937387 GCF_028583685.1 Petaurus breviceps papuanus
GTCTTCTGCCCATCCTGTGCCTTTTCCTTTATTTTTTGGAAACATGGGGGGGGGAATAGGAGAAGGAGGGGGAAGGGGAAGAGGTGAAGGGAAGAAGGAGGGGGGAAATAGATGGCAGGGGGAGGAAGGAGAAAGGAGGAAAAAGGAGAGGGGAGGAAGGAAAAAGAGGGGAGGGGGCAGGAAGGAGAGGGGAGGGGGGGAGGAGGGTAGGGGCTGGGGGAGAGGGGCCAGAGGGGCCCAGTCGGTGGAGAATCCAGTATTTTTGGAGAGGTGGAGGGGGGGGGGGGGAGGGGAAGGAGGATCAGACCAAGAGGTTTTGGTGGGGGGTGCAAAGGGAAAAAGGCCAGGGCCTAAAGCAAGATTGGGGCAGAGGGGCAGGGAAGATCTTCAAGCTACATAGGCTATGGAGACAAACCCAAGAGCCATTCCCCAATGGATAAGAGGCCAAAGGGGCTCAACAAACAGCTGTCCAAAGAGAAACTGGGGCTCCAAATCTCCAGAGAGGGGTGCAATGCAAACAGCTCTGAGGTCAGTGAATTGGCAAAGACAAAACCAGGAGTCGGGGACAAGGAGGGAGGAAAACAGCAGCCGGGGATAGGCAGGCCCAAGGATGGCCAGACTGGGGCTGGATGTGGGAGCTGGTCCCAGGGCTCAGGCCTCCCAAGCCCTTCCCGAGCTCAGGTGCTCCCCAACAGGAGTATTCATCCTGCCACTCTGAGGGGAAATAAAGCAGGTGCCCATCAAATGGGGGGGGCAGCTGAACAAATCGGGGTCCTTGCATGCAATGGCATCTCCCTGGACAGTGAGAAGCGAAGGCCAGGAGGCATTGGGGAGACACAGGGCCACAGGGGCCACACCGATGCAGCTAGAGGCCGGGGCTGATGGCCAGCCTGGCTCAGAGAAGCCAGACAAGGAAGCTCAGCCCCTCCCACCTGCCCTTCCCTGGGGAGCCTGGGGACTAGGGGTGGGGAAGGTTGCATAAGCTGGCAGCCCAGCCTGCCTCCACTGGGTGGTTTGGCTTAACTGATTTTTTCTTTGTTAGGAGAGAAAGCTCACAGTGGGGGAGGAGGGAGGATATATCCGGAAACTGCGATAAAAGGCATCAATACTGTTAGAAAACAAAAAAGAGAAGAGGGGGCAGAGTGCTGGGCTGGCCGGCCACAGGAAGGAGAGAGAAACGGGGCCATGTCGGTGTGAAGACTGGTGATGAGAGGGGGAGGAGGGAGGGCATAGTGAAGGAGGCGCTCCCAGAGCCGGCCCAGCAGCCTCTCCTCTCTGGGGGTGTGGGATGCCCCTCTTTTGTGGGTCTCCTCCTACCCCTCTGACCGCTCCTCCTCCAGATCACAGCCTCCAGCGAGCTGGCCCAGGCCTTCTTCTCTCCATCCCTCCACACTGGGGATCTACCTGGGGATCTCCTCCTCTCCCACAGGATTGATGCTGATGACTCTCCAATGCCCCACCTCCAACTGCCTTTCAGACATCTCTAAGTGCGTCATCTCAAACACAATATGCCCAAATGAAATGCATTTCCTCTGGCCCTAAAGCTCCCTCCTACTTCCCCTATCACCTCCAGCTGCACCGGCATGGCCCTGTCCTCGGAGCTCTGGCGGCCGCCTTGGAGAGCATTGTCCGGGCCGGGCCATGCGAGCCCTCCACGTCTGCCCAAAGGCCTCCGGGCCCTCGCTTCTCCCCTTCCAGGCCCAAGCCCTGGTGGTTTTCCCTCTGCCCCTTCCCCACAGCCAAGCCGCGGTCACGGCCGGCCCATTTCACCTCTGCAACGTCTCTCAAACGTGAGGACTCCCCTTCTCTTCTCTGACACGGTCACCCCTCCTGCTGCAGACTGTCTAGAGCTGTGGGGATCTGCCTGCCTCAGGCTCTCCCGTCCAGGGCGGAAAAACAACCCCCTGCCTGGCACCCCTCGGCCTGGCCCCCCCTGCCTGGCACCCCTCGGCCTGGCCCCCCCCCCCCGGGCCCCCCCTCCCTGGCCCCCCCCCCCGCCTGCCCCCCCCCCCTGCCGTCAGCCCCCCCCCTGTTCGCCCCCCCTGGCAGGCCCCCCCCCCTGCCTGGCCCGCTCCCCTCTTAGCAAGCCTCGCACCCTTGGTCCCTCCGCACTCCAGCGCCCAGTACCCCGGGCCTCCTGGCCGCGCCGCTGTAAAGGAGAGCGTTCACGCGGGGGCCGGCCCTCGTGACAGCCCGGAGGGGGCGCCTGGTACCACTCCCATTTTACAGACGAGGAAAATAAGGCAAGCCGGGGCAGGGCGAACGGCCCAGCGTCTTCAGCTGCATCTGAACTCAGACCTCGCTAACCCCGGGTCGTGGGCTCCGCCCACCGAGCCACTGCAAGCCCCGCCCCCTCCCACCCCCCCCCCCCCCGGCCCCCCCCCCTCCCCCAGCCTGCCCCCCCACTCCCTCTAACCCGACCCCTCCCACTCTGACCCAGCCCCGCCCTTCCCCGCCCCGACCCCTCCCCACACAGCGGAGCCTTCTCTCTGCTTGTCCGGACTACGTGCGGGCTGCTCGGGGTTGTTGGCCTGTGGTCAGCCCCGTGAGACTGGGGCCCGGCATACAGTAGGCGCTTAATCCATGTTTCCAGACTGACAGCACAGGAGAAAGGGGGCTGTGAAGGCGGGGGATGGAGGGGGATGGAACGGGACCTGGGGAGGAGGCCGGGAGGCAGGGGGAAGGAAGAGCAGCGACGCTCCCGATTGGCTCTCAATCCTTACCCCCTCCCATCCTGACCAATAGGAGCCTCTGCTCTCGGGGGGCGTGGCCCTCGGCCAGTCGCGAAGTTGATTTGCGCGTGCGCGTCCCTCAAAGCCGCACCCCTCCCCCTCCCCAGAGGACCAAGGACCTAGGAAAGCTCCAAAACCAGGCGCTACCCGGGCCAGCGGGCCTCGGCCTTCCACTCACCCCGGCCCGGGACGCAGGGCTTGGGCACTGGCAGCGGCCGACTACGTGGCGGAGCAGAGCAGGCCCCGAGCATCCGAAGTCGGCAGGGGTCCGGACCGGTCTGATGGCGGAGCCGCGAGGAGCGAAGGAGGAAGCGGAAGTCGCTTGGGTGCCGCCTCTGTCCTCATGGCCCCACCTCTCGTCGCCTCCCGGCCAACCCTGTGACGAGTCTTCTCCCCAGGCTTCTCTTGGGCCCCGCCTGCCGCCGTTGCCATGGCAAAAGCCATCCTGGGTCGGCAAAGCATTCTGGGAAATGTAGTGTGGCGGCGCTGGCCTGGGGACGCGCGAGCCCTATGCGCACACTGGCCGTGCCAGGGTTCTGGCCGATCTCTGGTCCGCGGCCGTCCCACCTCGTGCTGCCGCTTCCGTGACCCCCGGAGCGGCTTGAGGAGAGAGGGACCGCTGGCCCCAGCCTCCCCGCAGGCTTACTCAGTACGGGCCGCCTCCTCCAGCAAGCCTGCCGGGATTGGGCGCTCACAGACCTCCAGGCTCTCCCAGGGCTCTGGGTCGGGGTCTCCTTTGGACCTCCCCCTCCCCCTTGGCAGGGGGTGCCCTTAGCCCATTTTATGGGCTTGGAGAGGTTCGAGGACCGGTGACTGTCCAGCACCGGACGGTGCCCCGCGCTAGCCAGGAGCCCTTCGGGGGCGGGCGGAACTGACCCGGCCTCCACTCAGCTCCCTAGCTGCTACTGCTGCCTCACACTCTTGGGCATCCATGCCAGAGTCCGTCCATCCCGCCTGGTCCCGGGAGCTCTCCGAGGTGCTGATTCCAGGTCCTTCTTGGGCGGCCAAGGGTAATCCAGGCTTTCCCTAAGGCCTGATCCCCGCCCCGAACTTGTCCACCCAGCAGACCCCCTTTGTTCCCTAAACGTCATTTCCCAGCCATTCATGGGCACATCCTGCCACCCTAGGAATCTGTGCCTTTGGACAGCACTTGGCCTTCTGTCCCAGAAAGAGGGGTGTATATATGAAGTGTTACATGTGGGTCCTAAAAGTTAGCTCCAGAAAACAGAAGAGAGAGGCAGGCCTAGGTTCAGCTGCATCTGAAAAAGAAAAGGGGGTCCTAGTAGACCTGGTACAAGTCAGCAGTGTGATGTGGCAGCCCCAGAAGCTAGTGTGAGCTTGTGCTGGGTTAAGAGGAGGAGAATTCTCAGGCACAGGGAGGTGAGAGGAGACCCGATGAACTTACCCTCCTCCGTCCCCAGGGGAGCATGGCGTCCCATTCTGGGTGCCACCGCTGAGAGAGTGGGGCAGTAACAAGGTTGCTGCAGGTCCTCAGGGTCACACTACTGGGGAATCTCTGAAAGAGCTAGGAATGTTTAGCCAGGAGACTTGATAGCTATCTTCCCATAGGACTGGGAAAAGGCATTAGACTTGTTTTGCTTCACTATGCCTGGGAAAATTGATAAAAACAAGGGAGGACCATTCAGGCTTCTTGTAAACAAGCAAACAAACAAAACCCAGGACTGCCCCAAAGTGAAAGGGGCCTGCCTGCATGCTGCCACTCCCTTGGCAGGGAAAGGGGGGAGATCTCTAAGTGGAGGCTGGGGGGGCCACATGTCACTGTAGAAGGGACAGTTTCTTGCTCAGGTCTGCTTTGGGGCTCAGACCAAAAACCTTTCTCTACTACCAAGAGCTACCATTCATTAGAATGGTGTGAGAAGCTCTGGAAGCTTTCCTGCTGGAATCAGGGGTGAAAAGGGGCGAGGCCCCTGTCTCCACTGCTACTTAACATGGTTCTAGAAAGGCTATCTATGGCTACGGGACAAGGAAAGAGAAAAGAAGGGCAAAGTGATAGGAGAAGACTGGGCAAACTGCCTTTTGTTTAAGGACACAGTGGTTTACTTAGAAGCCTTTCCTAAATGTTTGTTACTGTTACAATCTATCCTTCCTGGAAGGCCCTGTGGGTGCCCCTGGTTACTTTGTAGCCTGTTGGATTAGCTGGGCCTTCTGGGGGTTTCCGGGGGTTAAGGGATGGCTTCCCCCAAGGCTTGCTATGTATGTTCCCAGATGCTGTATTTTCCTACCCCGCCTTGGCCATAAACATGAGCCTCATTCTACTGCGGATTTTCCTCTGATCTCTTGAGCAGACACCACCGTCCAGCAGCAAGGTGGTCTCCCAGCCAGGAGCTGTATATCCCTGTGATATTGCCACATCTGACACTGCCAGGCACAGATCCATACGTGGCCATGATTGGCACTCAAATGTTGTGCAGAGTCTAGCCTGTCAGGCCCTGTCACCTTCTGCTAGGGATTCCAGGGTCCCCGCCACATTCAGCAGGGTGCCATCCACACATGCTCACATCAAGGCTGGGGGAAAGCTGATGCCTTGATGATTCTTGTTCAGGCAAGTATCACCTTGAGTAGTGGGCTTTCCAAAGGATGTCCTTGATAAGAATAACTCCAGCAGGGACAGGACGCACCAAGAAATGCCCCTCCTAGGTCACTGTATGGGCTGTGGAAGAGCCCTGTGCTCACAGGGAGCTGGAGTCTGTCTAGCCCAGGGCCTGTTGGCATAGCCCTGCTTCCTACTGCTGCTGCTGCTGTGATGGGGGCCCCTCAGACAGCTCAGTCCCAGGGCCCCCGTTCAGGACCTGAACTTTTAAGATCTGGCCTCAGAGCTGACTGATACACTCTGACTGTGTTACCCCAAGCAAGTCACTTAGCCCTCATGCTCTAGTCAGCTCTCAAGTCAGAAGAGTTCTGTAAGGTTTGCAAAGCACTTTATAGAGATCTCCTTTGATCCTCACACCCCTGAGAGCTAGGTGTTAGGTTATTCCCACTTTACAGATGAGGACACTGAGGCTGGCCCAAAGCAGGCCCCTTATAAATGTTGGTTCTTGCAGTAAGAGAGGTGGGATTCCACAGCAGGTTTTCCAGCCTCCAGCTTCACCACACCACATAACTGCCTCTGCAAAGAATGCTGATCTGCATGCATAGAGGGAGTTTCCTCCCCTAAGAGTTCTATGGCAGTGAAATCCCAAGGTCTGCCTCCATGCCAGACCTTGTGTAGCAGTCTTTCCTCATTCAGCACCAGCTGAGGACGTTGGTTCAGGGCTATGATGTCTGGACCCATGGATGGCACACTTTATGAAGTGGACACCAGGCTGTGTAATAAGAATGTAAATTTTAAAGATCTTCCCTGCCCCTAGGCTAATGTGCACCTGAAGCCTGGGGTGGGAGGCTTGTTTTTCAGTAGATACTTCTTGATTGGCCAGTGAATCAATAAGGTTGTTACATTTTCTGAGCCAGGAGAAGGCTATATAAGCCCTGATGTGTAGCTTTGTTTTGGGACTCACTTTGAGAAATGTTCTGTGATTTGATCTGAATTCTGGGAAGCCGTTGTTGAGAGTCCCCCGGCTTTGAAAAACACAGAATGTGGAAACCCAGATGTTGACTGGGTATGGATGTAATGGTTGGACAGTTTGGAAATCTGTCTACTTGATGTTTCTGTCTTGATAATTCTGTCTGTATGTTCTGAAGTTCGGGGTGCTGATCTTTTTCCCCTGAACTAGGTAAATGATATACATCTGACTGATTAAAGTAAGCTTGTTAACCCATTTTGAGTTTCTTTCCTTTAACAAAGCAGATCCAAGAACCTGTGGTAGCTGCAAACCCTGAGGACGCTTGGGGTGCTTGCTGCTACAGGCTGTCAGCTGGGCCCGCTTGGGTGAGTAGCCAGGCCCCTTCCATGGTCCCAGAGAACATCAGAAGGACAAGCTGCAAGCCTGAAGGGCAGAGAGTAAGAGGCTGAATCTTCTCACCTCATTGAGCACCTCCCTGGGTTCTGGTGTGCCTTCAGCTCACATCCAAACCACAAGGGCCAGGACGACCGAATCTCTTTCCCTTTTCACCAGGTACCTGCCCTCTAGGCCCTCCAAATGCAGCATAGAGTCATTGCCCTCCCAGGACTGTTTCCTTTTCTCTGCAAATGCCCATCTTTTACCTTTCATTCTTTTTCCTCAGCTAATGAGCCTGTTGCCCAAATAAAGACCCAGAAAAGCAGCTGATTTTTGGAAGGGGAGACCCGGGGAATGGCTTCTCTCCAGAGCATCCCAGGTATGATATCCTACAAAGGACCTTCGTGGTTGTCTGGAAAAGGTTGCAACAAAATGTCACTTCTTCCCTGCGCCCTTGCCACCTTCCTATCCCCAAGCATGGTATGCCCCCACCTCCACCTTCTGCCCCAGGCTCCCCTGCAATCCCAGCCTTTCCCCCTCCAGTCTCTCACTCTCCCAAGAATGAAATTCATTCAGTCCTTAGAGAGAAATTGGTTGGGGTTGGGCTATATCTGCCATAGCAAAAAGAAACGTATCAATAGCAAATTCAAATAAATCCAAAGAATGCCAAGGGAGCATGGGCAGAAATATGAGGAGAGGCCCCAGGTTTTTTCCACTTTTTCTAGTGTTTTTGTTGAGTCTTTTTGCAATTTCAAAGTACTTTGCCTACTCTAGCATTAGTGATGGAGAGGTCCAGGGGAGAGGCCGTGAGAGGACCGGGAAAGGAAAATTAAATCATTACAGCTATTTCTGGGCACAAGGAGGGCACTCTGCCCTGGCTGGGTTCACTTCGGGAAGCTGGCTTTCTCTTACTCCAGGGCTCCTTATTTACTCACACTGGGAACCCTGAGGGAAATCACTTAAAACGTAATAACACCAGCTAGCATGTATGTGCCGTGTCAAGGTTTGAAGGGGACAAAGCCCTTCACAAATATTATCTCATTTGACCCTTCTAAGCCTGGGTGGTGGGTGCTATTATTATCACCCCCATTTTACAGATGAGGAGACTGAGGCTGAGGGGAATGCCGGTCCCAGGGCTGGCATCTCAGGCTGCATTCAGACTTGGGTCTTCCTGAGTCGTCTAGCGCTGTATCCACGCGGGGCGCCGCCTAGTGGCCCAGTGTCGCCTTGTCTCTTGCCAGGCTCTTCCCAAAACGGAGGAACAGAAAAGTCCTCAGTGAGCAGTGTAAATTCGGTATGGGACAGCCGTTTATTCCCTTCACACAAAATACGCGATGACCTCCAAGACAGACTTGTGCCGACACCGGATGCAGTAGCACAACTATTGCTGTGCTCTCCCAGGAGGTTGATATTTTTTAAGAATCAGAAGAGTTTGCAGAGCTGCAGAGTGGGCGTTCTCCATTTCGCCTTGCCCCGCACTCTTGACAAGCTGGGCCACAGGCCAAGCTCCTTCCCTCGCTGGCCCTCAGTCTCTCGTGCAGAAACTCTTGCCGCTGCATCTTCAGATCACACCCTTGGAAGGTTTCTTTAGAGTCTGGGCAAAGCCACCTGGGTGTGGATGTTCAGTGAGAGAAAAAGCCTGAATTCTGTCTTTGTAGGATTGGGCTTCCCCACGTCTCCAGAGCCCCTCATAGAAGCAGCATCCTCTGGATTCCCCCAAAGTACCATCTCTGGCCTAGGAGAGAACAACAAAAAAGGGGAGCCAGGAGCTTGAGGCTTCATCTCAGATCCACTGAGGCAAACATGCGGACTTGCTGCCTGCTTAGGTAGCTTGTACGTGTCCTTTAGCAAAGGTCCACTGGAAAGAGGCAGGGCACAGACTCAGGATCACAGGAAGTGATTGTCTAGTGAATGGCAGGAAGGGAGACTCCTCTGATTACCCCCTATGACATAAATGTGAACTCTCTCCTGATGAACTCAGTGCCAACTCCCAACCTCTCCCCCCATTTCTACTCCCCTGTACTGTTCTTCTGTTCTCTGAATCTAGATGTCATGGGTAGGGTGGGATGAGGAGAATGGTCATTTGAGTGGGTTGAGAGGGTGATCAAGGGGATGGGGCCAGAAGTCTGAGTCTTCCCAGTGAATTAGATTTATTCTGAGCATACAGCAGTGATGGGGAAGGGAGGGGATCAGTCTCTCCCATCCATTTTCTCCTATTATTTGGCAGCAAATGCTTTTATAAATGGATGTTGTTGTTTTGTGTGGCAAATTAGCAGCAGCCAAACTATCAAAGAAAAGACAAGTCATGCATAAAATGTGTGTATTATAAATGAGGCTTGTTGAAGGATATTCTTTCCAGGCAGCCAAGCCTCAGGAGGACCACAGCTCCCAGCCCCTCATTCCCTGTCAGTCCCACCCCTGTCCCACTCCATGCTCCCCTTCCTTTGTGTCCTTTGGAGCCCTCAATAACAAGGGGCCCTTCACATCATCATCGTGCCCTACCCCTGGAATGACTCAGTAAATTTTGGCCTCCGTTGTCTGAAGGCCAGGTACATTACATCTTACACCACTCCCTTTAAAGTGTATTTGGAGTGTCTTGGCCATGCAGATGACTCTAACCCTGACTGATGACGCTCCCTGAAGCACAGGGGAGAGTCCTTCCCCCCAGTTCCATTTAGCCACTAATAGTCATATTAACTTTTACAAAGGAATATTTACTTGAAAAGGCATAATCAGAAATACACAAATTGACTCCCTTAACACATGGGAGACACAATCTTCCTTCCTCTTTCCACAACCTCAGTGTCTGGGGAGGGGAAGGGGATTAGGTTCCCAGCTTAACTCAGGCCTCACAGAGCACAGGCCCAGCTCAGGCTTGAGTCCCAGGTTCCCTGACTTCTGTGGGTGACTTCTGTGGGCTTCCCTGGCCGGCTAGCTGGCTGGCTGCAATCCTGGTTCTGACACCCAGGCCTGTTGAGATCACCACTGGCACCTAAAATTGAGAAGAACAAAAGAAACAGAATAGAAAGCAACACTCTCAGACCCATTTCTTGAAGCCTCAGGGTAAAAGTATGAGCAGGAAGGATGGTGGCCCTTCTCCAGGTTCAATTCACAGCCCCTGAGTAAACTCAGTTCTTCCCACTCTGGCCACAGGAAAGAGTGAAAAAAGAGAGAGACTGGCCTGTTCTAACTATGCAGCTGATGGGAGGAAGCCATCCCTCCCATGTGGCAGGAAAAGGCAGGGTGCAGTCTGCCTCCACATTAGGAGATATGGGCTGTCCCAGGAAGTCACGTCACACGGAAGGCCTCGAGGGCAGCGAATGTGTGCCCAGGCTTTCCACTGATGCCGGGTGCAGCTGTGGAAGAAGGCTGGTGCTGGGAATGTTTATAGTTACTCTGCTAATAAGGCCATGTCAGTAAGATGCTTCTGCTTTGAGCTCCTTGTGTTCTCTGGCTGACTATGAAGGTAAATCCACCAGGGAGAATGGTTTGAGTAGTGTGGAACTACAGAGTACCTCAAACCTAGGGCAGTCATCCTACAAGGGAGCCAGCATCCAGGCCTAGGGCAAGTGAGGGGCACAGGCATGGAAGGAACCAGGCACAACTCTGAGGTGGACAGCAGCAGCTGCTGGGGCTGGAAAGAGCCTTACAACATGCAGTGATTGGCACCTTGTCCTAGGCATGTCCGATCTCATTCATCCCTATCGTGAAAATACAATACGATCAAACACTACTCGGCTTTCTTTATTTATTCAGGGAGGGCCTTTGCCCATGGACCGACTGTCACCTCTGGTGACAATCACCAGGAGAGAAAGAAAAGTCCCGGAAGATCAGGAAGATTCCATTGGAATACATAGCACAAGCATTTCTCCAGCTGGGGCCTCGTGGGGCGCAGCTTTTCATTCTCAGCACCATGGCTCTGATCTAAAACTTGGTTTTACAACTAAGCAGCGGTGTAACCTAGAATGGCTGCCTCCAAGCAGTCAACATCCCTGTAGGCGGACACCCCAAAGTCACAGGACAAAACGCATCTGGAATACTAGAGGACATGCTGGGAGAGTGAGAAGGGGGAATCCCAAAGGAAAAACCAAACAGCAAAACCTAGACTCAGAAGGAAATATTTCTAGTGAAGAAGAACTTTAAAAGTTTTTTTTTTAAGTGAAATTAGAAAATGAGGTGAAGGGAAATATCCTTAAATTCTAAACTGGTAAAACTGTGAAAATAACATTCCAACTAAAGGCCTTCCTTCAGTCACAGGGGTCCTCTCATCCAAAGGGGCATCTGTTTGACATTAGACTGTAATAGCTACTTTAGGGGGTTCAGCTGGCCAAGGATCCTAAGCCACTAGCTGCCTGTTTGCCTGATCATAGGTAACAAGCCTTTCGGGGTATCTACTTCAGGTGCCCCCAGACCTCTTGAGTTCTTTGGGCTGGACTTCAGGAGGCACCTTGTCTATATCACCTACCAAGCTCCTTAGAGGAGATCATCAATGATGAGAGGATGAACCGAAGCCCTAACCTGGCCAGCCAGAAGACAATGGACTTGGAGAGAATGGATTGTTTGGACAATGCTCAGCCAAGGTGAATGTAAAATGACTATTCGGGAGTTCTACAAACTGCTGCATGTTCTGATGTCAGAATCTCAATGGCCAGGGCAAGTATAAGAATAGTATATAGTGTGTGATGGGCAGCCAGGTGTCAAAGTGGATAGAGGACCAGGCCGGGATCCTTCTGAGTTCAAATCTGGCCTCAGACACTCATTAGCTGTGTGACCCTGGGCAAGTCACTTAATTACCTGAAATGACTCATAACCACACCAAAGCACGCAATAGAGTTGCTGTTGTTCAGTCATTTCAGACTCTGGGGTTTTCTCAGCAAAAACCACTAGAGATCTTTGTCGTTTTGTGGTGAGCAGGCTCAAGTGACTTGCCCAGGTCACACAGCTAGTAAGTGCCACAAGGTGAGATTTGAACTCAGATTCCAGGCCTGCCGCTCTACGCACTCTGGCGCCCCCTAGCTACTCCATGTAATTGAGTAGTTACTGCCGGCACTGCCTGCTGCAAGCCTTTGTCAGTGTGCTAGTCAACTTGATGTTGTACACTGAACACCTTCTGACTGTTTTGGGAAGACCCCAGACAGGAACCGAAACTGAGTTTTATGATAAATTTCCCTAGGGCTCTTTGGTAGAGGGTTAAAGAGCTAACGCGTGTGAGAAAACGAACAGAAAGCCTTTCTTTAGAGGCCAGGCTGCCCCAGGACAACCACATTCAAACTCGGGAAGATGAGTCTTCCTAACTCCCGGCCCAGCACTCTATCCACTCGGACACCGAGCTGCCCACCACACACTAGATGCTGCTCTTAGACTTCCCCTGGTGGAGCTTTGTCATGTGTCTTAACATCCAGAACAGCCCATCCCCATGGTAGCCTTCTCTTTTCCCAGCATGCCCTTGGAAATTCCCTTACTGGTTTATCTACATCAAGCTCTCTCTCTCTCTCTGATTCCATCGGAAAGAATTTGAGAGCATCTGTCCTTATGCCCCACCCTCTTTCCCCTGGAAAGGGTGTCAGGACTGGAGGGTGGGGAGAGGAGTCAGAGCCGCTCTTGAGAAGAGGAAATAAATAAGATTCCTCACTGACTGACTCCCAAGTTCCTTGGACCTTGCTCTAGGAAATCAGGAACAATCAAGTTTGTCGCCTTTGGTCTACAATACCACCTTTGAACTTAAACCTAACTCCTGGATGAATACACACACACACAGTCTCACACACTCACACACACTTTCACACACTCATGCATGCTCTCTAACACACACACATTCATACACACTCTCAGACACACACACACATTCATAAACACACACACTTGTACAGTCACATTCTCACATGCTCATTCACACTCACACACTTTCATACACTCACACACTTTCACACACACACTCACAAACATTCATACATACACATGCTCTCACTCACACAACATTCATACACACTCACATACATACTCTCACGCGCACACACACACACTCACACACATTCACAGTCACACACTTTCACACACTCACACATTCACAGTCACACACTCATACACTCACGATCACACACACTCACATATACTCACACACACACACACAGAGCTGGTTATACAGTAGACAGAGGGCTGAACCTGGAGTACAGAAGACCAGTGTTCTGATGTGACTTGACATTTATTAGCTGTGTGATACTGGCCAAGTTACTTCACTACTGCCTCCCTCAGTTTCCACATCTGTGAGATGGGCACGACAATAGCACCCAGGGTTGTTGTGAGCATCAACATTTGTGAAGGGTTTTGCAAACCCTCAGGCACAATGTAGAATCTGTACGACAAGTGCTAGTTACCGCGGCTAGCTGGAATCCCCTCTAGAGTTCTGCCAGAAAAATTCAAGCTCCTAGTTTCATAACTTACAGACCATTACCTTCCTTTTTAAAACAAAAATTAATGCTTTATTGCTGTTCTTTTTCAAGGCTGTCATCCTCCCTCCCGCCATAAAACCTTCCCTTGGAATGAGGAATTTGTAGCACCAATGCAATATTCACAGCACCAACGGCGACTGTAAATAGGCCGGCATAGTTCTCAATCACAAAATATAACAGAATCTCCATATAAAAGACAGAAGCAAAACATTTATTCAGACACCCGAAAACCAAATCCCAACACCAGGAAACCAAAACCATCTTAGCAACCTAGTAGTTAACATACCACCACAAAGCAGGGAGCCACACCGTCCTTTGGCCTTCCCACAAACCACCACTCACCAGCTGTTTGCTTGGGCGTGTCCTCTCCCCCCTCCATCTCCTACTGCTCTGACTCCCAGCTTCCTCTTGGCTCTATTCCACCCTTCAGCAAACTCCTCTCACCACGGGATCCGTGGGGTTACATTCAGCATATTCAGGGACTGGAAGGTTTCCAAATTCCCCTAGGCTTATTAAGGAAGATCTTCAAACTCCCACTGCCCACAGAATTGCAGTCAATAAGCCACACAGACTATTTCTGCCAACCTATGCCTCCCTCTGTCACTCACCGCCCCCAGGCTCTAGTCCATGGCCCAGACGGGTCACTGCACTGAGGGCTGCTTTTCTCTACCTGATCCATGTCCTCAGGTCACTGGTTCTGCTCTGTCACCTACTTCTGTCTATTTCAGTGCATTCAAGTCTTTCTGGGTTTCCTGTGGGGTTGGGGATAGCGCACCAGCTCTGGAGTAGGAAGGCCTGGGTTCAGATCCTGCCTCTTAGCAAGTAACTTCATCTCGACTGGTCTCAGTTTCCTCATCTGAAATGGCCCAGGTGGCCCCCAAGGCCCCTTTAGGCTTATGATTGTTGTGTTTGAAAGTTCTGCTGACGCCTCTTACATCCTCTTCCTCACTAGATCTGCCCCTCCCCCCACCAGTGAGCCTTCCTTTGTAGCAAAGATTTAATATTTAAAAACAGAACAAAAAACTCACCAAACAATTCCATAAAATCAGCCCCCACATTAGCCTTGTCTGACATTTCTTGGCTGCCTTTGCAGGGAAGCGTTGCATAATGCCAGGTCACCACGGAGAGGCAGCCTTGTTCCTAAGGCACACCTCTCTAAGTCTGTGGCCTGGACTCTAACCAGTGCAACACTGACCCTGAGCATGATGTCCAAAGAATATATCCAGGGAGAGAGGGGCAGGACAATTCCAGAGAATGCAGGCTGTGTTGTCCTGCCCCTGGGAGCCAGCCTCAAGGTTGTTCATCCCTATGGGCAATGGCAACATTAGTTAGCAGCATCTGCTCCTTGGGACACTTTGTTTTCCCTCCTTGTGCGGGTTATTACAGTGTCACTCTTGTTTTATTCTTTTCAGGGTTGGATGGGGCTTTCCTAGTTTCAAAACTGAGAATGCTTGGGTTAGCCCCAAACCCCTAGCTCCTAGCAATAAGGTTTCTGCACACTCAGCAGAGATAAGGCAGGTGAGTCTTCCCATCCCACACTGGCCACCCCAGGCAGTCAATCCAGGGAAACAGTGAAGGACATGCTAGAGCCAGCTGGAACCACTCCTGAGAGCAGCACCATTGTTAAATGTTGAGCATTCCCATCTGGGAAATTGGCAAACGCCACAAATTAGGACTTGATTTTTATTTTGGCTGATTGTCTAGACTTAAGAAAGGGATGAAGAAAATGTCCTGTGTACGTTATATTCTGGTGAGCTAGTTGTTAAACATGTTTATCAGCACACATCTGAGCTGTCTGCCATCTTCCTCCCCACTCTTCTCCCTGTAGCTGATCACTGTCCCGCTAGCTGAGACACAGACCTGAGGAGTGCCCCCGTCTAGTTCTGCACAGATGGCTCATTTCTCTCTTCCCTGTGTGCAGTGGTTAGTACATCATTAAATCACTCATTCAGAGAATTATTACAGTGAGGTGTAGGAAATACTATAAATATGCAAGTCACTTGACCTCCCTGGGCCTTGGTTTCTTCATTTAAAAATCAGGGAGCTGGACTAGAAGGCCTCTGAGGCTCCTTCCAATTCTAGAGCTGTGATTCTTAAGAATGTCCCCAAAGGGAGAATCTGATCAATTCTCCTTCCTCATTATTTTCTATTAACCCCCAAATAACCTTGACTCATGTGGGAAAAGGAAGATGCCCCAAAAAGTCTCCACCTTCCCAAGGAGAAATGGAGTTTTCCTCTCTTTGGTGACTAAAGTCCCCAAGAAGGCCATCTATCATCAGGGCATCCAATTCCCTCTCTTCTCACTCTGTTCTTAACTCTCTATAGTCTGGCTTCTGACCCCATCATTCGACTGAAACAGTTCTCTCCAAAGTTACCAATGATGTCTTCATTGTCACCTCTAATGACCTTTTCTCAATACTCACCCTCCATGTCTCTCTGTTCTCCTGGATCCTTCTCTGGGCCGTGCTCGCCAATGGTAGGTATCCCACTGGTAGGCTCTTTCTCAGGCCTCTTTTCTTTTCCCTCTAAGCCATTTCATTTGCTGGTCTCACCAGCTCTCAGGGATTCACTTATCACTCCTGTGCCCAAGATTCTCAAATCTACTTCTCCAGCCCCCAACCTCCCTGACGCCCTCCAACATCACATCTCCCAGTGCCTGATGGACATCTGCAGGGGTATGTCCTATGGACATCTTCAACTCAACACTTCCCAAATGGAATTCCTGGTCTTTCCTGCCAACCCTCCCCACTCCCAAGCTTTCCGATTACTGTCCAAGGCACTGCCATCCCCCCAGGGAGCCAAGCTTATGACCCAGGTGTCATCCCAAACTCCTCATTCTCTCAACCCTCCCCCCACCAGTACCCAATCTGTTGCCAAGGTCTCTCTCCTCCTCTGTTCTGATAATTAGACTAATGTGAACATCATAATCATAGCCAACATTTAAACAGCATCTCACCATGTGGCAGGCACTGTTGTAAGTCCTTCACAAATATCATCTCACTTAATATTCACAACAACCCTGGGAGGTAGGCACTATTATTAAGCCACTTTATAGACAAAGCAAACAGAGGTTAAATGACTTGCCCAGGGTCACACAACTGCTAAAGGGCTTGGGTCTGATTTGAACTCAGGTCTTTCTGACTCCAGGTCCAGAGCCCCACCCACAGTACCGCTTTGCTGTCTAGCTTACATAGCACCAACAGTCTGCCTCGGAGTGATCTGCCACAAATCTCTCCCCACTCCTTGGATACCAGAGCAATCTTCCTAAAGTGCAGGTCTGATCGTGCCAGCCCTCTCCCCAGGGAGTGTCAGTGGCTCCCTATCGCTTTTAGGATCAAATACAAACACCTCTGGTTGGCCTCCAAAGTCGTGACCTGCCCCCTCTCCCCAGGGAGTGTCAGTGGCTCCCTATCGCTTTTAGGATCAAATACAAACACCTCTGGTTGGCATCCAAAGTCGTGACCTGCCCCCTCTTCCCCTTCCTCCGGGCAGGCAGTCTTCCATCCACTGACAATGGCCTCCTGGTCATTCCCCTGGGCCACCTCCTGAATCCCATAATCTCCAGGAAGCCTTGACTGCTCCCCCATTCCTGATCTCCAAGTCACCCATAAGCCACTTGTTTACACATAGCCTGCATGCTGGCTCCCCAGTTAGACTGTAACTTCCTGCAGGGCCAGGGCTGTCTTTTCCCTTTCTTTGTATCCCAAGTACTTGGCCCAGTACAGGACTGGAACATACGACATTTAATGAATGTTCATTGACTGACTCAGTGGAAGAAAAGCTCACAGCTGCTCCCTGAAGAAGCAACGAAAAGGATTTTGTGAGTGTTTTATCATACGGCCAGTCATTACGAAAAATATGACTTATTTCATAAGGCATCTGGTCAACAGGTTTTGTAGCACTAACAGTTAAGTGGCCACACAAATTCCACATGAAAATCATCATAGCTGATGCGCAAACATCCCTTGTGGAGGATGAAGTGGTCCATGAAGCCCCTGCTTAAGACCCTTCCCAAATCAGCATATAATCTGATAGTTGGTGACTTCAGTGCAATGGTAGGAAAAATTGAGGGTGTTGAAAAATATATAGGAAAATGTGTTTCAGGAGCCACAGATAAGAGAGAGTAGAGACTTGTGTGATCATTCAAAGCCTCACACTTTGATATTATGAGTACTTTGTCTTTAAAAGGGTGGACTCTGGGTATGGTAAGTACCAAACATCACAAAGCATTGTGTTTATAGCAAACTAGAAGTATTGAGAAAAATATAGTTAAGATTTGATTCTCAATTATTTAAACAAAATACTGAAGACAAAAGGTAGGAAACGGACAACAGAATTGACATCAACACTATAATAATTTCATCTATAGATTAAAGCAGTATAGAATAATTGCTACTGTGGCCAATGCTCTGAAGCTGTTGTCTCACCTCTGACTTGAATGAGCCATCCACAGAGCTTTATCATGTATATCTCTCCTCAGGATTCTAAGGGTAGAACTAGACCTGATGGGTTGGGAGTTATCTTCTTAATGATTTTTGCCTCACAAGCCCCCACCAGCATGCTTCCTAAAAGGATTGTCAGTTGAAGTCAGTTAGACAGTGAGACATAATTAGTTGTTAGAAAGGGATATTTACTAAAGGTATAATAAGAACCCTTCGTACAACATATCCTCTCAAAAAAAAAATCTGTGACACTGTAATGTAATGCCAAGGAAAGACAACTTCCCAAGGTTCAGAATACCAGCATAGGGGCTCTCCATTTTATTCAGTGACAAACCAAGAACAGAGAAGGTCAAAACATGACATCATTCAAAATACTGCATTTACTAAGAGTGATTAAATAATCTCCAAGTACTACCCCACCCCAGGACCTTCCAATCATTCAATCAATTACAAAGTCTCTGTTCTAAATACTTCTCCACCCCTAGGCTGTACCTTCATTTAGTCCACCACAAAGCCCCTCTTCTCAAATGGAGACTAGTTTCCAAACATAAGTAAAATACCTTCATTTGTCAATCACAGAGCACAAAAAGGTCAAAAGTTCCCCACCCCTGGATCACAATTGAATCTACCCCAGAGTTACACCAAGTTTAAGCACAGCACTTAATACCCAAATGGAGGTCTTTTCTTCATCTTGACACGAGGCAAGTTCTCAGCAATCTTAGTTCCTGGGGAGACAAGGCTTAGCAAGGCCACAAGATACATGGCCAGTCCCTTCATTAATTCATCCTCTGTCTGTAGAACACTCCTAGAACCCCTGAACACATTAGCAAAACCCTCTCCCAGGATTTCTGTAAACATACAACAAGAAAATCCTTCTTCAGGGCTTCTGAACCAACAGAAAGATTCCCAGACCCCTGCAACAACAGCACTGTCCTTCACCAGTGGACAGTAGTCATTCTGTCTGCAAGACAGTCTCCAGACCCCTGCAACAACAGCACTGTCCTTCAGCAGTGGACAGTATTCACTCTCTGTCTGCAGGACAGTCTCAGGGCTTCTTAGCCAATAGCCAGGTAACAGGACTGTCTTTCACCAGTGGACAAATCTGGCAAAACAACATCAAAACAGACAGACAAAGTACCAGCAAAACAGCCATGTCTCCTCAGTCCTTGGCAGCTCAGGGGGCAGGTCTCAAAAGTCCAGGGCAATTCAAGGTGGCTCCCAGCAATTCTCTTAGCCTCTCTCTCTCCACGAGGTGCTGCTTCCAAAAAGTTCTTCTGCCTCTCTCTTGTCTCTCCAAATCTATGTCACCAGCTCCTCCCAATTCAGGACTTTCTTTTCAAGTCAACAAGCCCATCCCACAGGTGGGATTAACAAGCTCTGGGTTTTAACACAATCAGTTTGAAAACCAAGCCAATACAGGGGGATCTTTAATTGCCATTACTATCACAGACACACTTTCCCACAAGTACATATTGAGTCCTAGGGAAGGCAGGCTTGAAGTTAGAGCACGTGATGTTGTAAAGGGGAACATACAGTTACAGGGGTCTTCTCTGGCCCTTTGGGGGGCACTCGTGGAGCTCCCCTTGGCTTTGGTCTCGCTTTTCTTCTAGCCTCTTTGGGGAGCTGGGAACCTTCCTTTGAAGTTCATTCTTAGCTCTTGATGAATACACTTCAATCAGCTACTTCTGTGTCAGGAGATGATGCTAGAACACCAATGGGAAGAAACACCAATGGGGAAACCTAAAATCCTCTTGACCTTTTGAAGCTTGAAAAGTCCTATTCTGGCTAAGGAAATGAATGAGACCAAGGCTGAAGTTGAGATTCTCTCTTCCCCCTCCCCCAGCTCCCCACCTTTTCAAAGATGTCTTCCTTGAGTCTCTGCTACCAGACATTAATTAGATCAGCTCTGAATCTCTTTGTATTTCAGCTGGCTTGATCTGTTATAAATAACCTTTCCTCAGTCAATCCAAATATACTTATTGTGCAATTGATCAACAACTTTTCACATCTACTTTAAAGCATTTGGTTGAGTGACTGCAACATCCTTCATTGAAGTATCACTTATAAATGTAATGGAGTGATTTGATTGATTTGCCCAATCCAGCCTTAACCTTCTATTACAACAAGGCTTTCTGGGCTAAGAGAGCCCAGGAAGGGCTTAGTGATCCAACATTTGACTTGCTTGCTAAGTGGAAAAGGAAATGGCTGTCAAAAGATTCATGATGTTATCATTCTGCATTGGGCAAGAATGTAAAGTCACTTGTAAAATAGTACACAGAATGATGATGGGCATTTAGTAAGCAGCACGTTCTCATAAAATGGAGAGAAGCAGTCAAGGGTTAAACCAGACTAAAGGAAATTTATTTAGCAAGACATCCAGCTGAGGGGAGTCATTCAAGGGCATTCAAGGGTGAAAATGGAAAGAAAATATAGAAAGAAGAAACATGAAAAAGATCTGCAATAAGTATTTCAGCAAACTCTTCTATGGAAGACAAGCCACCACACGTGGATCATCTCATAACCATCTGAAGGACACAGACGCTAAAATCCCATTGTTCTTGTCATTTGTTGATTATGAAAATGCTTTTGATATGGTAGGGCAAGACACTACTTTACAGGCTCTTTTTCTTTTTTGTTTTTTGTTTTTTGTTTCTTCTGGGGGGGGGGGGGTCCAGGGAAGGCAGAGCAATTGGGGTTAAGTGACTTGCCCAAGGTCACACGGCTAGTGCCTGAGGTTGGATATGAACTCAGGTCCTCCTGACTCCAGGGCCAGTGCTCTATTCACTGCACCACCTAGCCGCCCCCTTACAGGCTCTTTTCCAGCAAGATTTCTCTCATGCTTTTATGGAGATCATTTAGGATTTCTGGGACAGGTAACAACAGATAGAATCCTGATCAGTGAGGCTCCGATAACAAGCATCCATAAGCAAGCAAGGAGATGCCTCCTGGTCAAAGTCTCTTACCACTGAGAGGGAGCAGATCCAGCACAGAATGCCGGCCGAAGCAGGATGCCCTGGAGATCTCCTGCATGGGTTCCTGCTTGTGAATGACTTTGTGTTGATTGCTTCAAGCCCTGATATTCTGTGGAGTCTCCTGGAAGAGATCCATGATGTTATCATCCTGCAGAGGAGTTTGGTCTGCCCATCCACACAGCAAAGAACAAATGGATGAAAAATGTCTATTGACCAGATTTCAGCCACATCTGAATGGATGCCCTGGAGAGAACCTGTCTATTTGTGACAGATGAGACACACGGACAATGATCTGGGTCCAAAAAAAGGAGATTTGATTGATTTTAAGAAACTACAAGTTACTTTTACTGATCTCAAGCTTCCCTGTGTGACTTACTTGGTCCATTGAAAATTTAAAAAGGAAAAGCAGGTATCTTACTCCCTAGTCAATGACCCACTACCCTTTAGGAATGACTGCTGAGGTGGTCAGGGGACAGCAGATGGAGATAGGATTTTCCAGTGGAACCTTGAGAAGTTGTTGCTATGGGTGCAGGAGATCACAGGGGCTGATGCTTGGCTCAGAAGAGGGTTGGGTGAGAATTTTCACAATGGGGCAGAGAACTGCAGATTGCTGGGGGATGAGTCACTGTGGTTAGACTGGAGAAAAGCCCTATGCCAATGTAGGGAGAGACGGATGAGACTCTTCTTCCTAAGCTGATCATACACCTCCTAGGGTCAGTCCATGGCCTCCCTGGGGCAATGTCACAGACTTAGGGAACTCCTGCTTGGAGACTACTATCTGAGATGGCCAGGAAGCTGTGTCAGCAGTTAGGGACCAGCCCCTTTACCAATTAAGTACAAAGGACAATTTCCTTACATTTTTAGGGAGAAATTTGCCTGGTCTAAAGGAGGTAGATGGTACTTCTGGATTGGATGACCTCTTTCTGATTCATTCAAGGGGCTTGCCACTCCTCAGAAAGGGGTCACCAAAGGTTCTTTCCTGCATTTAAATCTTTTTTTTGGTATTTACTTAGTATTTTATGTTTCCTGAGTTACATGTAAAAACAACTTTTAACATTTGTTTTTAAAACTTTGAATTCTAAATTCTCTACATTCCTCTCTCTCCCTCCCTTCCCCCCCACCCTGAGAAGGCAAGCAATTCAATATAGGTTACACTTGAGTAGTCATGCAAAACATATCAATAATAGTCATATTGTGAAAGAAAACATAGGCAAAATAAAACCTCAAAAATGTAAAATTCTGCTTTAATCTGTATTCGGACACCATCAGTTCTCTCTCTGGGGACAGGTAGCATTTTTCATCCTAAGTCCTTCAGAGTTCTCTTGGATCACTGCATTGCTGAGAATAGCTAAGTCATTCATAGCTGATCATCCTGCAATATTGCTGTTACTTTGTACACAGTACTTTGCATTGGCCCATTCAAGTCTTTCCTCCTGCGTTTTATCAGGTAGCTTAACGCCTCCCTAGTATAGCACCAATGCAATATTTACAGCGCCTGTGATCATGATAAAGACTGTGACTATAAGTATAGCATGACATTCAATCGCAAAATATACCAAACTCTCCAGATAGAGGATAGAACTGAAGCATTTATTGAGACACCAGAAAACCAAATTCCAATACCACAAAGCCGATTCCAAAGACATTCAGAAGCCATAGTAACGCTGAGAGCCACAGCATCCTTCCGCCTTCCCACAAACCAATACAAGACCCACACTACTCATCAGCCTATCTGACTCCTTGCCTGAGAGTCCTCTCTTCCTCACCCTCTGGCTAGCTCTGACCAGCTTCCTGTGGGCTCTGCTTTCCTACATTCAGCCTATTAGGGGGCAAAGTTTATCTTCACAGCAGGGGAGGGTCTGTTAAGGGGCAGGGAAGATCTTCCATTACACTTAGTGGCCCCTTGTGTGTGATTAGGTGCTTGGCTTTCAAAGACCAGCTTCTTTATACTCATAGACACCAGGAAAGAAGGTAAGATCTTTTAATTTCATCCTAGGACACAGGAAATGCTATGTGAGACATGAAGTGATTTGTCCTTAGTCACAAAGAGTTAGTGAGTGCCAGGCACATAATTACAACCTCACCACGAGAATGGTGGCACAGAAATCACACCTCCCTCTCAAAGACAGTCCTGTCTTTTCCCAGCCCTACCAGTTATTTTTGTCTCTTGTTTTCTTTTTATAGGCAACTTCTTCAAGAAGTCTGGCAATGAAGGGGAGGAGAGAGAAGGGAGGGTGACCTGATGAGTGAGAGCCAATTAGTCTTATCAGTCAATAAGCATTTATTAAGCACCTACTATATGCTAAGCTGGAGATACAAAAACAGAAAGGAAACAGACACTCCCCTTGCCTTCTGTCAGGACAAACAAGAAGTCCATAAATAAGAAAAGGCGAGGGAAACACTGGGCTATTTCTGTGGTGGGGTCAAGGCTTGGGAGGGAGTAACAGCGCTAATCATGGCTAGCATGTCTATAGCTTTACAAAGCTCTTAGCAAATATCACCTCCCCAAACCCTGGGAGGCAAGTGAAATTGTCCCCATTTTACAGATGAGAAAACTGAGGTACAGGGATGTTTAGGACTTGCCCAGGGTCACACAGCTAGAAAGTATCTGAAGCCAGATTCGAACTCTGGTCTTCCTGACTTCAGGTCCACAGCCTGGTTGGTTTTTTGTTTTTTTACATGAACACATTTGTAGAGAGCTGGAAAAGAGAGTGAAGGGAGAGGAAGAGAATGAAGATGCCCAAGGGGAAGGGGAGGGTTGACCCTGCCCCAGCAAAATCCCTATGGGGGCGATGCAGGAGACTGCAGCTTGGGGAAAGCCTGGGAAGATTTCTCTCCTTGTCCAAGGGAAAGCAGGGGGTGGCTGGGGATGTTTTGTGAATTTCCCAGGAGACTCAGAGAGCAGCACCTGTCTCCATCTCTGCCCACGTTAAGAATGGAAATCTGCTGTTCAGTGAGGGGCCTGAAAGCCCCAAGGGCAGAGGAGGAGGAAGAAGAGGAGGGTGAGGAAAATGAGCTGCTTTCCTCTCTTAGCCCACAGCTCTGCTGGCCAGTTCAGGCTCCACACTTCTTCCAGATTGTCCCCACTCCAGGAGAGTGGCAAAGCTAATGACTCCCTCTGCAGATGGCTGCAGCACCCCACACCTGTAGCTTCACTCCCTCTCTACTTTTAAAGATATTTTTTTTTAATGTATAGAAATCTATTTTCCCTCCCTCCCATTTCCCACCCCACGGGGGGGAAAAAGAAAACTAGAAAAATGTAACAAATATGCAGAGTCAAGCAAATGAAGTTCCTTTAGGGGGCAGTGCCCAGAAACGGGTCTCATCCTGCACCCTCAACCCATCACCTTGACGTTCTTTTCTTAGAGAATCTCTTTTGGTTGAATCCCACCTGGTCCAATCAGAAGGCTTCTTTCCAGGATGTTCCCAGCATGACTTGCACCTGGATAAGACAGGACTAGCAAGTTTTCTTCTTTGGGAACTCTGCTAGGGTTAGCCACGCCCTTTGGCAGAAGGCTCTGAAATACCAGGGAAGGATTTCTCACATTCTTGCCACTTTTGAAGTATCTTTTTTTTTTTTTTAAAGCAGATTCGGTGGTGACTGCCTGGGTTTGTATACAGATGAGCTCCAAGGGAAGAAGGAAGAGGCAAACTTATCTCTGAGGTTGGGAAATTGGATTCAATCCAATCAACATATATTAACTGCCTATTATGTACCAGGCCTTGTGCTAAGTCCTGGTGATACAAAAAGAGGCAAAAGACAGTTCCTGCCCTGAAGGAAAGTACAATCTACCTGCAACAAGCACACAAGCAAATAGAATGTAAGCTGCACACAGGATAAAGAAGAAATCATTCCCAGAGGGGAAGGCCCTCCAGTGAAGAGGGGTTGGGGATGGCTTCCAGTAAAAGAGGGGATTTTAATTGGCGCTAGAAGGAAGCTAGAGAGGTCAGGACTGGGAACAGGGGAGGTGGAGGGCTCCAGGCCTGGGGGACAGCCAGCAGGCCAGTGTCACTGGGACAAGAAGGTAAAAGACTGGAAAGTAGGAGGGAGCTAGGTTAGGAAGGGCTCTGAATGCCAAGCATTTTGTGTTTGATCTTGGAGGCAACAGGGAGCCCCTTGAGTTTATTTCAGCAGGGGAATGGCATGATCAAACCTGTGCTTTAGGAAGAATCACTGGTGACCAGAGGATGGACTGAGAAGGAAGAGGACACCCCCCACCCCCACCCCCACAGCAGCTACTGCTGTCATCTAGGCTGATCAACAACAAAGCTGCCCATCCACCTTGCATCTTGCATAGAGAGACAGATACCTGATCTGGGAGGAGCCCTGAAATTCCCTCCTTTCTGAAGAGTGAGAGCAACTCACTAAGTGGCACAGTGGACAGAGTGCCAGGCCTGAAGGACACTCATCTTTCTGAGTTCTGAGTTCAAATCCAGTCTCACTTACTGGCTAGGTGACCCTGGGCAAGTCACTTAACTGCTTCCGTTTCCTCATCTGTGAAACGAGCTGGAAAAGGACATGGCAAACTGCTCCAGCATCACAAAGGCTCAGACAGAACTGAGAAGCAGCTGAACAACCAGGAGTGACCCTTGGCTGCCTATGTCCAAACAGCCGGTGGCCTTCTTCTTGTCTGCCTCACCTCTAGCCCCTCACTTTTCCTCTCCATACTGGGACAGCCCTTTCAGGGGCCCTGTGGAATGCCTGCTCCATAACTAAAGGGGCAGCTTTCACATTAAACCTCTTCCTTTCTCACTCCCTCCATCTTCTGGGCCTCACTGAGACCTAGGTCTCTTCTGACGACCCTGCTTCCCTCCACCGCCTCATGCTTCTCCAGTGGCTGCGTCTTCTCCCTGACTGTGTCATAGAACACAACAGGCATTTAATGGGATTGATTGATTAAGGCCGGCAGAGGGCAGAAATGTGGGAAGCACTTAGGATGTCTCCTGAGTATTGGGAGACTAATCTCCTTCAGGGCTGGCAAGGTTTGAGAGGAAGAGTAAACCCTGACTCCATGTGGAAGTTTTAAGCACACTGGGGATGTTGAGCTTGTGCTCCCCGGGCCAGCACACGTTACCACAAACAGGAGGGCCTATGAGCGAAAAGAAAACAATGACACTTCCCCCCACACACCCAGAACTCTCTCAGAAGGGCCTTCCAAGCCCAGAAAGAGGGATCCCGAAGACCTTTTGGCTGCTCCCTCACCAAAGCGGCTGCTGGCAGGGGAACGTCCCACGATTCTTCCATCCCTTACAAGTGAGCAGGGGTAAATCCAGGTACACCTGGAGTTGGAGTTCAAGTTTCCAGCCCCCTCCAACCCGCTCTCTCCCCACAATTAAATGCTGCTGGTGGGCTGTCCTTTAATGGAAAACACACCTGCTCCAGGTAGAACCCAACCCGACCTCCTCATCTTCTCCTTACGATTTTAAGAATAAACAGGAGAGCCAAGAAAGGCAGGGGGGGCTCCCGCCTCTCCTTATCAGGGTGTGTGTGTGGGGGGGGGAGCTTCCTGTGTCTCATTATCAGGGTGCGTGCGGGGGGGGGCGGCTTCCCGCCTCTCATCATCAGGGTGGGGGCGTGGCCAGTGGTTTCCTCCCCCTGGCCCCCTAAGTGATGCAGCCTGGCCCTGCCGCAGTCAGGTGCCCTGTCCATGCTCCTGGAGCCTCAGGGCCAGCGCCCAAGAATCGTTCCGCACAGCTGAGGCCTGAGCAAGCGCGGCCCAGGAAGGCTGGCTCCCTCCCTGACTCTGCCGCAGCCTCGGCCCATTTCCCGGCACTAAACTCGCCGGTGTTCCCTCCATTGCACGGAAGCTTCTTGGAGGCAGGCGCTGCCCTTTGTCTTACCGGCCGTACACAGTAAGGGCTTAATACATGTTGATTGATTCACTGACTTTTCTCTTCCTGTTCCCGCCTCACTAATGAGTGGAAGGTAGAAGCCGGGGGTCCCATCCTCCCCACCCCGAGCTGGGCAGACGCAGATCCCCGGGCTGCGGGAGGCCGGGCGGATGCCTAGGGACGGAGGCTGCTCCAGGGAACCCGGCCCAAGGAGTCTCAAAGGCTCCCACCCCACCCCCTCTTCTGGTCACGTGCACATCCATGGTCCGGCCGCGAGACTACACTTCCCAGAAGGCCTTGCCTGGCCAAGCTGGCGTTGCCGTG
>NW_027186029.1:1937397-1998568 GCF_028583685.1 Petaurus breviceps papuanus
ACTACACTTCCCAGAAGGCCTTGCCTGGCCAAGCTGGCGTTGCCGTGGAGACAGGCGCGGCCCAGAAGAGGCGGGGATCATCGCAGGGGATCTTCCAAGGATTGGAGCCGATCGGTAAAGAAAAGCGGCCACGAGGACGTCACTTCCGCCACCTCTTCCCCGTCATGCTAGGAGGCTCGCGGCCGCCTCGGCTCCTCTCTGCCTCCCGACTTCACGTGGGCCCGAGTCGGGGTGAGTGTGGGAGCCCGAGGTCGCCTCGGGCCGGGGACCCGCTTCTGGGAAGGGTGGGGAGAGGGGGGAGGAACGCCATGGCGGATAATGAGGCGCATGCGCTCGCATGATTCCACGCCCCACCCCTCCCCTTCCCAAGCGGACATCCCCATTGGCCGACGCGAGGCCGAGCGTGGCCTGCGAGCCAATCAGCAGCTCCGCCGCTCTTTCTGTTGTGGGGCCGTGAGCCTTTTGTTGGCTGGGCTCTGCTGAGCATGCGCTCCACCAGGGCCACATGGGTCTTACTCTCTGGCCTGTGGGGCCCGTGACCCGGAAGCCGAAGCGAGGAGGTTGCACTTGACAGGCGTGGGGCACAGCCCGCGCAAAGGCGCGGAGGTGGGAGTTGGGAAATCGCAGGGTCGATGTGATCCGCAGGCCCTCCGGGGGCGCCCGTGCAGAGCGCTGCCTCGGGGGCCCCTAGCTCCCCGGCCCGCCCTCGTGCCCCTCAGCCCGGTGACTCCGCCCGGGGGCCGCCCCCGGGCCCCGGAAGGTTCCACTCGGCTTCCCCCAAGCCCCGCCCGGAATTCCCCCTCAGCCTTGGGCCCCTTCGTGGGCGGCCCCCCGGGACCCCGCAGGGCGCAGCGCTGGGACCTGCCCTTCCCGGCCCATTGCACAGAGGAGACAAGGGGGCGCCGCTTGCCCAGGCCCGACCGCATACAGCAGGCGCCTCATCCGTGCTTACACACCCCAGGGGGGGCCTTGAAGGCCGATCCCCGAGGTGCGGCAGCGCCCCTGGAGCCCCCGCACGTGCGTGGGCCGAGGCGAGGCCAGCTGCAGGGCCGGGACCCCGCCCCGGGCCTTCTCACACTAAAGGGCGGCCCGAGAACCAGGGCTGGGGGGCGGGGGGCGCGGACGTCACGCAGCACACCCCGCGTGGAAGGCTTAGCATAGAAAACCCCCTCCAGGGCCGCAGGGGGCCCAGCTCCTGAGTCAGGAGCAAGCTGTGTGACCTTGGGCAAGTCCCTGAAGCCCGACTGCCCTGCCCCCCACCAGCTGCCCGCCCGTTTGGTCTTTCTTTGCGGAGTGTTTCTTCTTTCACAGTGGGAGGCGCGAAAATAATCTTTCCACGATTGTGCACCTATGAGCCACATCGAATGGCTGGCGCCACAGCAAAAGGAGAGGGCAGGGCAGGGGAAGGCGGAAAGTCTGGAGCTCAAAATCGTGCTGAAAAATTGATGTTAAAAAGCGTCCTGGGGCGGCCCTGGAGTCAGGAGGGCCTGGGCTCAAGTCCGGCCTCAGACACTTAACACAAAAACTAGCCGTGTGACCTTGGGCGAGTCACTGCCCTCCAAAAAGCAAAGAACAAAAGAAATCGTCCTTACATGCAAGTGGAAAAAAATGAAATACTGTCCAAGGAAGAAGAATGCTTGGAAGCCATTGATTTCTGTGCCCAACTCTGTGTGTGTGTGTGTGTGTGTGCGCGCATACATTTGTGTTCATTCGTTTCCCCACCTTTGACCGGTTGGGATGAGATGGTTGAAGTATCAGCCGCTGCCTCTTTGCCTAGTTTGTTTGGACTCCCCACCCGCTGGTTATTATGGGAGGCAATTGTCCTAACTCTCCTTTCTTTCTGTTCTCCTCAGAGCCATTCCTGAACTCTATCTCCCTAGATTCCCTCTGTGACCCTTGGTAGGGGCCAGAGAGCACAGGCCCATCAAGTACTGATATCTGAACGGAAGTGTCATCTCTGGTCGGTCGGTTATTGTTCACGATTTCCTTTTGTGCTTCCCTTCCCTCCTATGTTTGATCGGGCTTTTCACTAGGAATGCTTGGAAGGCCTCTGTTTCATTAAACATCCATTTTCACCCCTGTAGCATTATACTCAGTTTTGCTGGTTTAGTTATCATTGGCCGGCACCTCATATTCTTTGCCTTCTGAAATACCGTATTCCAAATTCTCTGCTTCTTTATGCTGGTGGCTGCAAAATTGTGGGTGATCCTGACCGTAGCTCCTCCATACTTGAATTCTTTCTGGCTGCCTGTAGTATTCTTTTCTTTGACCTGGAAACTCTGCATTTTGTCTGTGATGTTTCTAGGAGTTTTCATTCTCAGCTTTCTTCCAGGAGGTGGCCGGTGAAGTTTTTCTACTTCTGCTTTGCCCTTTAGTTTTAAAAGATCCTTTTCAGTTTCCTTTTAAGATTTTTTGAAATAGGATGTTTAAGCTTTATTTTTGGTCATGGTGCTCCGGTAGCCAGATTTTTAACTTTTTTTTTTCCCCTCCTGGATCTGTTTTCTAGGTGAGTCATCTTTGCTAAGATTAATTTTACATTTCTTTTACTTTTTCAGTCTTATAACTTTGTCTTAATATTTTTTTGTTGTCTCATTAATTAGCTTTCATTTGGCAGCCGTTTTAATTTTCAGGAATTTGTTGCTTGAGTAAGGTTTTATACTTCTTGGTCCAACTTATTGATTTTCTTTCTAGTTGAAATTATACACAAGTTGTCGTTTTCTTTGAGGCCCTGCTTGTAAATGTTTTGGAGATTTCTCTTCTTTTTTTTAAGCATCCCTGTTCTATAATAACATTTAATGATGGAGTCCTTTTGTTTGTTTATTCTTGCAGCCTCCTTCCTGACCTTGAAATTTATCTTGGACCCAGGATCTGTGTACTTCTGGAGGGGAAAACCTGGGCTGGTATTGTTGCTGCTTTTGGTGGGTATTGAGTGTTGTGTTATTCCAGGATCTCACGGACAGCTCAGACTGGAGACCCGTTATTTTTTTAGGGCTCCCAAAGTGATCTGATCGGGGCAGAGTCAGATCTTTGCTCTTTTGGTCAGAGCTATGCAAGTTCCTGACCTGAACTTGGGTCTAAGCACCAGCCTGGTGAACTTACCCCTAGTGGGAGTTCCCAGAGCTTACTACTAGTCTCTGCCCCTCTCAGTGATCTTGAAAGCTCACAGGCTCCCTTTGGGTCTTGGATTCCACCATGGGCTTCACATTGAGCTGGCCAGAACTCAGACCCTACTCCATGCCTGGGTTCAGAACCATGCAGCTGCAGCTTGCTTCAGACCATTTTCCATGCTAAGTCCACAATCCATAGCACCTGTTACCTCTCCTCACCTTTGAACCTCACCCCTAGGCTCAGGTCCTCTCCCCAGTCTACCTTTACTCCGTGACACAGAAATGGGGAGTAGGTGAGTGAGCTGACACCTGGCACCTGTTCATTGCCCCTGCAAGGTGAGGTCCCTTCGTGCTGGATTTCGGGGCTCCTTTACCTTGCTGCTGTCTCACCCCTGCCCTCTTGTTTCTGTCTCCCTAATGAGTTGGATTTAATTCTGGAAATGCCTTATAACTTCATTCTGATTTCCAACTTGGCAAAAAGCTGTGTAGGTATCACAATTCCCTGGACCTGGGAACTGCAAGAAAGGGACAGTTTTTAGCTCATTGTACCCTTTTCTTCTCTAGCTCTGCTGTCTGATGAGCGCGCCCCTTCCTGGGAGAAGGTAGCTTTGCAGAGGCTCCGATGGCCCCGATACTCCCCATAGCTGGTACCCAGAGGGTGAGTGGTGTTTGCTCTTTCCTGAAATACCACCTTCATAGTCCATGTGTTGTCTTAGTCTCTTTAATATCATTTTAATTGTCTGTAGGATACGGTCTTCACTCTGTTTATTATTTAGGTTGTCATTCACATTTTCAGTGTCCATTTAGGGAGTCCCCTTTCCTTCATTTTTCCGTTATTGAGACGCTAAAGGATATGTTTAAGATTTTTATTTTTCTCCATTGGTTTATTAATTTTGTTGCCTAACATGTGATCATTATTTCCATAGCTTTCAGGGGAATCTGAGAGGCGCATATGTGTGTATGTATCTATATGTATCTGTAGGTATGTAGGTATGTGTGTGTGTGTGTGACCATTCCATTGTACAAATCACACCTCACTCTTTTATCCCAGCCGTTTGCTTTGCGCTCTATGCATCCCTTTGCATTACATGTGTTTCTTATAAGCAGTAAATTTAGAGGTTTTGTTTTCTAATCCCTTCTGCAAATCACTTTTCTTGCTGAGCTCATTCACTGCCAAGGTTATATTTAATTAGGTACCAATTAATTAGTTTTTATTAGGTTATAATTTTTCATTTTATCAGCGTAAGGTATTGTGCTACCTGGTTTTTCCCTCTTATCATTTTTGATCCATCTTTCCTAACTTGTAATATTCTAATCTTAATCATCACTTCCTCATCTCTCCTGCTCATCCCTAAGGCAGATCTAGGCCTCTACCTTTTGTTGAGAAAATAATTTTTAGGGGGTGGCTAGGTGGTGCAGTAAATAGAGCACCGGCCCTGGAGTCAGGAGGACCTGCGTTGGGATCTGGCCTCAGATACTTAACACACACACACATACACACAAACTAGCCATGTGACCTTGGGCAAGTCACTTAACCCCAATTGCCCTACCTTCCCCCCTCCAAAAAACAAACAAAAAAAAAGAATTTTAAAATTCTTGTGTTATTTAGGAACTGTATCAGTTCACAAAGATCTTCCCTACTTCCTCTGAAATTGTCCATTTCCTTTGGCACAATAATACTGCATTATATTCCTATATTACAGTTTGTTTATCCATTCCTCAACAGGAGGACATCTTCATTTCCAATGCCTGGCTACTACAAAAAGAATCAGGGGCGGCTAGGTGGTGCAGTGAATAGAGCACCGGCCCTGGAGTGAGGAGGACCTGGGTTCAAATTTGACCTCAGACACTTAACACAAAACTAGCTGTGTGACCTTGGGCAAGTGACTTAACCCCAATTGCCCTAAAAATAAAAACAAAAAAAAAAAAGAATCAGGGGACACATTTTTAGGTGGACTTGTCATATAGCGAGGTCAAAGGGGATGTACATCTCGGTAACTTTCTGGGCCTACTTCCAAACTGCTTTCCAGAATGTTTGGACCAGTTTGTGGCTCCACCAGAAGGTCTCCAGTGTGCCTGTCTTTCCACAGGCCTCCAGCTTTGGCCATTTGACTCGTTGGTCTTCTCCACGAGGCTGACAGTAGTGAGGGGGCCCCAAAGTTGCTTTAATTTGCATTTCTCTGATTATTAGTGATCTAGAGAATTGTTTATAGCTTGGATTTCTCCCTTTAAGAAGTGACTGTTTGTATCCTTTGACCATTTATGTACGGGGGAGTAGTCCTTGCTGTTATAAATTGTTTATTGTAGTTGTGAGACCTTTATTAGCAAAACATGCTGCAAAGATTCCCTGCCCCATCCCACCTAGTTACCTGTTTCTCTTCTAAATTTTTCTACATTAGATTTGTTTGTGCAAAAACATTTGAATTTTATATAATCAAAATGGTCCATTCTGTCTGGTGTGATTCCTTCTCTCGTTCATTTAGTTCTGAATCCTTCTCCTGTCTATAGAACTGATTGGTAACTCTCCCTCGCTCCTCTGATTTGTTTATGATGTGACCTTATATGCCTAGGTCATGTATCCATTTGGAGCTTGTCTCGGTGTCTGGTGTGAGAGATGAGTCTATAACCGATTTCTGTCAGAATTCTTTACAATTTTCCAATTAGTTTTTTTGTCAAATAGTATGCCTCTCCCACCTGCCACCCCCCCAATACTGAGGTCTTTGGGAAATACTGTTTGTTTGCTTCCATATGTTTTCTGCCTAATCTTCTCCACTGATTGACTTCCTTTTAATTGACCAGCATGAAATTGTTTTAATGATTACTATTTTGTTGCAATCTGGTACCAAGAAACCCTATTCTCATTTTTTTCATCATTATCTTTGAAGTTCCTGACCTTTTGTTCCTCTATATGAATTTTATTGTTATTTTTTCTAGGAATACAAAATATTCCTTTGGAGTTTTGAGTAGTACAGCACTGAGTAAGTGCACCGAGAAAGGTAGCACTGTCATTTTTATTAGAATGGCATGACCTAACTGGTGAAAGTGAATGTTTTTTCAATTTTAGGTTTAGATTTATTTCTTCAAAGAGAGCATTTTATAGCTTGATTCTTATAGTTCCTGGGTGCATCCTGGTAAATACACTGCCATGTTGCATAGCTTGTTGTTATTTTCCAGCTGGGTTTTGTTACAAATAATAACAACAGTAGCTAGCCTTGATCTATAAGATCTGTGAAGCACTTCACAAATACTGTCTCATTTGATCCATATGCTATTTTTGATCTCCATTTTATAGATGAAGAAACTGAGGCAAACAGGGTTAAGTGACTTGCCCAGGGTCACACAGTGAGGAAGTGTCTGGGATTGGACTTGAACTCAAGTCTTCCTGACTATTCACTGCATCACCTAGTTGCCTTTATATAAGACCACTGATGATTTTTGTGGCTTTGTCATATATTCTTTAACTTTGCTGAAGTTATTAGTGATTCAAATGAATTTTTAGTCGACTTTAGGTTTTCTTAAAAATACATTACCATATCTGCAAAAAAGTGACAACTTTGCTGTACCTCCCTCCATGGCTCCTGACTTTGCAGAAGTCTCATCTGTCCTTCACATGGCCGCTGTCCGGCTCTTCCCTCACACCCCTCCATTTCCATTCAGCCAGCTCACCGGTTCCTTCTACTAGCTCTCAGTGACATGGACTCGGTGCCTGTAGCAGCAAGCACCCCAGCGTCCCCAGGCTGGCTGCCAATACAGGTTCTTGGATCTGCTTTGATAAAGGAAAGCAACTCAAAATGGGTTCACAAGCTTACTTTAATCAGTCAAACATGTATCGTTTACTTCGTTCAGGGGAAAAAGGTCAGCACCCCGAACTTCAGAATATACAGACAGAATCATGAAGACAGAGAAACAGATCAAGCAGACAGTTTCCAAATTGTCCAACCATTACATCCATACCAAATCAACATCTGAGTTTTTCAAAGCCGGGGGACTCTCAACAACGGCTTCCCAGAATCCAGCTCAAATCACAGAACACTTCTCAAAGTGAGCCCCAAAACAAAGCTACACATCAGGGCTTATATAGCCTTCTCCTGGCTCAGAGAATGTAACAACCTTATTGACTCACTGGCCAATCAAGGAGTATCTAGTGAAAAACAAGCCTCCGACCCCAGGCTCCAGGTGCACTTTAGTGTAGGGACAGGGAAGATCTTTACATTTGCATTCCCATCACTGTGCCCTTCACTCTCCCGGTTGTCCTCCTCCAGCTAATTGATAAGCTTCTTGAACCCCGGCATCCCAGACAGAACATAATATTGGAATGAAGTCTGACAACGGCTGAGTGGGATAGGTCTCTCCTGTTTCTGTCCCTGAGGCTTCTTAGGGCCTCCTCTGAGGTCTGTTTTACCTGACTTGTCTGGTTTTGGCAAATTCTGCTGCTCTGCAGTAGGATATCTTGTGTGAAATGACTTGACTTTAACTGACATTAAGAAATCAAAATCAGGGGTGGCCAGCTGGTGCACTGAGTAAGAGCACCGGCCCCAGAGTCAGGAGACCCGGGATCAGTTCCTGCTTCAGGTACTTGACACCTACACAAAAGAACTGGCCGTGTAATCTTGGGCAAGTTACTTTACCCCAATTGCTTAAAAAAAAAAAAAGAAATCAAAATCCACGTTCCTGTCAGCTAGGTCACAATTAGGAAATAGACAGTTCTCCCATAGTCACCAAATAGTTCTTGCTATCAAGATTTCCCAGCTGTCAACCTTAAAGTCCTCATGTTAGTTGTATTCAGATGAGATGCTAGGAAGTAGGTCACTTTGGCCCTTTATTTAACAGAGCAAACATTAGAATCAAAAAGGAACACCAGCTTACTTCATTTTGTGTTTCAGGAGTCAGTGACATTCAGAGATGTGGCCGTGGACATCACCCAGGAGGAATGGGGGTACCTTGACCCTTCACAGAAGCAGTTGTATAAAGATGTGATACTGGAGAATTATAGGACCCTGGCTTGCCTGGGTAAGGATGGTTACCCCTGTAACCCAGACTCTGCTCATTAGAGGGTTTCTGCTTCATCCCTTAGCAAATTCAGTGTGATGTCTTGATTATTGAGCAATTGGTCCTTAGCACATATGACTAAAAATTTCTAAATCTTTTGTGACCAGGAGACAGGACATGTTATTTATTCATAGATGAAAGGGTTTGTTTTTTTTAAACATCTTGATACTAACCCCTGAACTGTTGTCCATAAGGTTTAATTTCCCTCCCTCTCTTTTCACTGAGATCTGATATTCTTCCCTCAAGCCCCTGAAGATGCCTAAAGACATGAATGGTTTGTCTTCACTTAACAAGGAGCAGGTCAAGGAAGACACATTTTCTTTCCTTACTCAAGTCCATTTTGTACTCTCTTTCCTCCATACTGTAGTGCAGTACAAATTAACTGGGGAAAAAAGAATTAAATTTATTGGCTTGTAAAATAAATCTTATAACTATGTCTTTTAAAAAATATAAATATGCACTATATCCTTGGGCTGCAATAACTTGCTTTATATAATTTGTCTTCCTTCTACGGTTCCCTCCAATTTTTCCTGGCAATATCTTTCTGTGCACAGTTGTCTGCATATCGTTCTCCCCGTCAGATGGCAAGTGCCTCGAGGGCAAGGACTATTTCTTCCTTTCTTTGTATCCCCAGCATGTAACTGGGTGCTAGGCACATAGTAGGTCCTTTGTATGTGTTAGTTAACTTGATTTAACAATGAGTTCAAAAGATGTTGACATGTTCTTTTTTAATTCTTCATGAAACCACACTTTTCTTACATTGGATAGTAGGCATACCTTGATACCTAGAGCAGTTCATTGTTCTCAGTCTGGCCTTGCCTATAGCCCATAGATTTTCTGGGGTCTTTAAATCAGGTGACTTTGGAGCAAGGAAGAAATTACCTTTTAGATCTATGGATAGAGGACAAAACAAAAGATCAAAGAAGTATCACAGAAGAAAAAATGGACAATTATAATTGTGCATAATCATAGAGTTTGGCACAAACAAATCAAATGCAGTTAAAATTAGAAAGGAAATAGGTGACTGGGGAAACTCTTTGTACCAGGTTTCTGTTGTTAAGGACTAACATCCAAGATATACATTCAAGTAATCCAAATTTATAATAACAGAACCATGCCCAGATAAGTGGTCAGAGGACAGGAACAGAAAGTTCTCAAAGACAGAATTCCAGGTTATCAATAATCATATGAAAAAATGTTCCAAATCACTGTGGGACATGTGCAAATTCCAGCAGCTCTGAAGTTCTGCCAGATTGGCAAAGATGACAAAAGTGGAGAAGTAAAATATTAAAAGAGCTGCAGGAAAGTGGTCACACTAGTACATTGTTGGTGAATCTGCAGATTGTCCAGCCATTCTGAAAAGCAATTTGGAGCTATGCCTCACAAATTACGAAAACATGTATACTCTTTGACCCAGCAATGCCATTACTAGACCTATAACTCAAAGAGAACAAAGAAAGAGGAAAAGGATCCACACACAGAAAAATATATAAGTATTTTTTGTAGTGGCAAGAATTAAGAACTAAGGGGCATCCATTAACTGGAGAACAGCTAAACAAATTATGGTATATGAACATAATAGAATATTCTTGGCCTGTAAGAAGTTACGAAATGGGTGGTTTCGAGGATACTGGGCATGTTTCTTTGGTCGATTCAGAGTGAAATGAGCAGAAGCAGAACAGCTCATAAAATGACAGTTACAGCCTTGAGAGACTTAGGTCTGTGATCACTGTGATGGGAAACCTTGAGTCCAGAGGAGTCAGGATGAAACACACTGCCCACTTCCTGCCAGAGAAGTAACAGGTCACTGGTGCAGAGTGAGCTGTGTTTCTATGGACCTGAGCAACATGGGATTTTTTTTGCTGCAACAGGCATGTTTTTTCCTATTTGTTTTTAATGGTTCTTTTGGTGGTTGTAGGGCAGTGGAAAAGAGAGATAATGAATGCCTCCAAAACAAACATCTAACATTTAACTTAAAAAACAAAAAAAAAAAAAAAAAACATTTTTAGTGTCCAGTGATTTTCCAGGCAATTGCAGAATATTTATCTCCAGATTCTGGGTTTCTTAATCTTTTGTGGCAGATGGCATGGTGCAAGGTCTTACTGCAATATTACACCGTTTTTGGAGAATTCCTCTTATTCTGGAACAGTTCTGCTCTCAGTATACCACTCTATTTATCAGGGTTCATCATTCTCATTAGGGACAAGCCCTGTAGGTCTCTTGGAAGTAAAAGGTTCCCATATGACTTTTTTGGATGGATGTCATGCGGTTGTTTTTTTTTTTTTTAAAGCAATTGGGGTTAACTTGCTCAAGGTTACATGGCCAGTTATTTCTGGGTGTGATGCTAAGTGTCTGAGCCCAGATTTGACCACAGGTCATCCCGACTCTGGGGCCGGTGCTCTTACCCCATGAGACACCTGGCCGCCCTGATGTCGTGCAGTCTTACAAAAATGCTCAGATCTTACAGACTTTCTTGGATATCTGACAATGATTTTGGCATAACCTTAAATGAAAAAGTGAACTTCACCGGTAAAAATGAACTTTTCCAATCCTCGCTTTTCTAGACTTTGTATTATCTTGACTTTGACAAGTGTTTTTTCCTCTATAGCGTCATTACTCAGCAGCTGTTTTTTTTAAACTGGCCTCATGTCTCGTCCACCTTCAAGAAGCCAGTGCCATACTATGAAGGGATCACTGACAGTTCCTGCAGCTCCTGAGGCCTTTTGAGGGTCTCTGTTTTCTGGGCTCAGTCAGGCTGATTTGCAGCAACAGGTTGTCAGTTCTTGACATTTATGTTCTCAGGGGCATCTTCCTTTGTGCCTCAATGTGATCCTATCTCATCATGGGCTGATTTATCCTTGAGACTCTCGACTTCCCCACCCCATAGCTGTTGTAATATTGCTAACAGTCCTTGAAGTGTGCTCTTTAAGAGCTACAACTTTTGCACACGACACACATGTGATTGACAAGAAATCTGGCCCTCATCTGACAGAGAATTATCTAAGGGAGGGGAAGCTAGCCCAGTCCACTTCCTTGGGGTCAGGCTCAGCTATTCTATAGGAGCATAAGGTTCGTGGAATTACATATTCGTGACCACTGCTGTCATGTAATGAAACCATATGAAAATTACACTCATTCCAAGTAATTCACCTGCCATTGTACTTAGCATCCCAGTACAACATATGCTTGCTTCAGTATTGCCCGGGGCCTTCCTCCTAGGACCACTTCTTCCCAAAGAGTACTGTTCACAATTGAATTTAAGCTGCTTCTCTGACCTGGACTCTTTCCCATTTACATTGAGCAGGACTTGTATTTTCTAAACCCTATTTGATCTGCCAGTTGGAGCAAGGGGGAGCACCCTGGATGCTGGAGAGAGCAGTCCCAAGGGGCAGCCGTGCAGGTGAGTGGGCCAGATGGGGTGAATTTCCTGAGCCTCCTTGTCTCCCGGACGAGTCAATGTCTTGACTTCCCTGCACTCATGTCCCTCCTGAGTTAGAGAAGAAGGTGCCTTCATTGGGCATAGACCAGTCACTTCTCCTCTTCTTAGGGTTACCCTCTGATCAGCAGGTATTTTCCTGCTTTACCTCACTTCGTGGCTCATTTATTCATGTGCTGTTTTTTCAAGGATTATTTAGAAACTGCCATAAAGTAAAATATGACCTCTTTGCTCCCTTTTTTTTCTGCTAAGGGGCCTCTTCTATGAATTCTTAGGATTGTTTTGTTAAAATGTTCTTTCCACACCAATGTATGAACAAACTATTTTCAAAATGGTTCAAAAGCAAATTAGAACACCTCTGAGGTTTTACCTCACACTATATGTGTGTAAACACATGTGCAAAAACTATATGCAAACAGGCAGGAAGAAAAATAGGGAACAGTCAGTGCTGGACGTCATTTGTACTTGAATTCCCGGAAGAGACCTTGGCATACAGAAGAGGCTTCATAAAGGCTGGTTGCTTGCTTGGCATGCCTCTAAAGGTGTTCAGTAGCTCTTGTTTGGTCCTCACAATAGCCCTGGGAAGTCGTTGCTATTATTCTCCCCATTTTACAGATGAGGACGCTGAGGCAGACAGATTATCTAACTCGCCCAGGTCTCACAGCGAATAAGTGTCTGAAGCCAGATTTGAAGTGAGGTCTCTCTGAGCCCAGCTCTAGATCCACTGGGACCTAGCTTTCCCACTACAGTCTGAGGAGCGTAATTGTAGAACTGAAGGCGTCTTCAGTCCACTCTCCTTTTTGCAGATAAAGGAACTGGAGGAGAGAGAGGATAAGGATAAGGAACTTGGGAGCCACACAGCTGCTATGAAGACTGACCCATTTGGACCCTCCTCCCCTCCGATTAGTATTGACCAGTTCACTGTGATCCAAAAGGAGCAGTGATTAGTAGGGAGGTACTCATCTCGTAATGTGCATTTAGTCAGACATCCGAAAATAGTACAAGAATCAACGTGTGTTAATCTGTATTTCACATAAATCAGAGGGGGACAGTTAGTTAGAACAGGTTCTTCTAGGCCTTTATCGTGGGCCTCAAACCTAACATTCACTTAATTCCCTTGCACAACCACAAGAATGTTGACAAAGATCACTCCATCTGGTTTTTCTCACATTCCATGTCCAAGCCTGGCATGGGTGGGATGCTGGTGTAACAGAAAGTGCCCCAGTTTATTTTTGTACCTCCGGACCACCCTCTCTTGTCCAGCGTGAGGAGGTGGTGGTCCTGTGGCCACTTAGTCAGCCCATCTTGTGACCAGCCATGCTGACGCACCATTTCTGGCCCTCCTAGAGAGGCAAAATCAAGGTCTATGAGCCAAGACAGATTCCGTCTTTTACCAGGTCTCTTTGGCCTGTTTGGGCATCAGACCCTATAGAAGTAAGGACCTGGGGAAAGGAGGCATCTCAGATCGTGAGGAAGGTCTGAGGCCCTTTTATAAAGTGTGATTGGCTAGAAGCTCAGCCTCCATGGGGTTTTTTTGCAGATTGGACAGTTTTGGCCTACGCTGTACTAAGTGTCTGTAGGAGAATTTTAACCCAGGGTTTCCCAACTCCAAGTTCAAGCACTGCACCCACTGTACTTGGATACCTGATACTGCTGGACCCAGGCCCGAGGAAGGAAAAGACAGAAACAAAGGTCCATAATCTGTGCTGAAATTAGCCCTCTTTGTGGTAGCCACAAGCTAGCAATAAAGTGAACATCCCTAATGCCAAGGGGTGTAAGGAGCGATGGCTGTGAATGACTTGGAGAAACGAGAAGGCCCATGGGAGCAGGAGAGCCAAGGGGGTAGTCTGCCCTGCACCCGAAGCATCCCCAAAGTGCCTCGGCAAGCACCGGATGACCTGCCTGAGGGCAGCGCCAACTGAGAGTGTAAACTCATTTGTAAAATCTTGTGATCATATTGGAAGGGTGATTAAGAACAGTATATTGCCTTATAAACCAGAGAGAAGAAGGGAGTTTAAAACAAATTTTAAAATGCTTAGAAGAGACATCTAATTCATGAGGTAGTAGAGTGGTGCCGTGGACGGGGCACTGGATCTGAAGTCAGTAGAGGCTAATATCTAAAGACAGTAACAAATTTTAGACACTAGAGAATATGGTGAAAAATATGTTTGGGGAAAACAAAGTTATGAAGAAGCAACAGAAGAAGGTTGCATATTACACGGCATCCTCACAACCATGTACCAGGAATACTTTCAGAGGCACCATATTCTCTAGTGTCCTCCTGACATTAAAATAAGTTAGCATTAAATTCATATTTCCTTATTTTAGAAATTCTTGTTGAATTTGCTATAATCATGCTCTCCCTTGATGAAACAGATGTTGGCATAGAGATTGGTAGTCTTTTTTTACAAATGCTCATCATGAACAATGCAATAAGACACGAGCAAGCATTCTGAAAATTGTTACCGTCTTTTGATATTAGCTTATCCATGTTATGCTAATAATAAAATTAAGTCAGTCAATAAAGAAGAAAACTATGATAAAATATCCATTTAAAAAAACATTCATGTTAAAAACCATCAAGAGTATGGGAGTACATGGATCTTCCCTTAATTTGTCAAATGCATTTGTCTAAAACTAATCATGTCTAACTGAAATTCATGGGAAGATTTTCAGTAAGATCAGAGTGAAATAAGGTTGTCTTCTATTGTGACTGTTATTTAAGCTACTCCTAGATATGATGCCTATAGCAATGAAACAAGAAAAAGAAGGAAATAAGTACCTGCAAAGACAAAAGTATACCTATTTGTAGATGATATAATGATTTACTTAGAAAACTCTGGAAAATCAACCTTAAAATTAATTGACAAACTTGTTTTAGCAAATTATCAGTACAAGAAACAAAGTCAGAAAGATCATAATATTTCCTTGTAAAGCTATGAGAAGTTAGAGATAAAGGTAGAAATAAAGGTTCCATTTAGGATGTGTTTAAGCGGGGGGGGGGGCACAAAATAGCTGGAAGCTAACCTGCCAGGATCTGTAGGTTTCTTCAGACGCAAGCATTTAGAAAACAACTATTTGCCAATCTTTGCTTTGTTCAGGAGATCTAGAGAGAAGAAAGAAGCAATCCTTGAATTCAAGGAACTGATATTCTGCTGGGGACATGAGAAAACATGTAAATAAGAGAATTTTTACAGAATCATTTGTAATACTGTGCCAGTCTGTTTTGAAAGCAGTACTGTGTCAAAATAGACAAAACAATAGCAAGACTATTGTTAAAATCTTTATGTGGAAAAATAAAAAGTCTGAGAATATCAAAGGAAATAATCCATAGAAATAGGAAATGAAAATAACTCTGCCATTAAAAGGTCTCAAAATTACATGAAAAAGCAGTTATTTTCAGAATTATGTGATAGTCATTTTAAAAATTGAAAAGTAGATTAGTGGTATTAGATAGAGTAAGGAAGTCCCAGAAGCAGATGTATGTGACAGGTACATGTTGGGTCGACCAACCCAAGAATACAAACTGCTGAGGTAGTCTGTCTATTTGACTAGAACTATAGAGCATTTTGCTGGAAAGTAGATTTAGGGAATGATTTTTCTAGTTGGATGTACAGAAACAGTAAGGAAAATTCACATTTTCACATTTCTTTCAGAGTGGGAGATTCCATATGAATACAGAGAAGCATCTCAAGAAGTGTTGGGCATTTCAGTGGGAGAATTGATACAGGAAAACCTCAGGACAGGTGGTCCCTGGTTTTCCAATTTGGACAAAGCCTTGGAATGTGATTCCAGAATAGAGAATCAGCAGAACCAAGAGGAGCAGTGGTCTTGGCAAGTGACATTCATGCAGATGAAGCCTCCAAATCAATCAAGAATCCTTGACTATACTATAGACTGTGCAAAGAATGTCCTTCAAGGACCAATGCTTTTCCCACAGCAAAGAGATGAAAAGAGTCTCGGTATGTATGAAGCTCATAGAAAATTCTTCAGACCACACGCAAATGTGAGAAAATGTAATAAATTGTGCTCAAAGAAAATTCTTTCTAAATGTAATGAATATGGGAAATCCTACTCGCATGATTCAGCCCATCTTGGAAATTACAGAATATATACCAGAGAGACTTGTGAATGTAATGAATGTGGGAATGCCTTTGAGCAGAATACAGTACTGACTGAAAAACAGATAGTTAATACCAGAAAGAATCCTTATCAGTGTAATGTATGCAGGAAGGTCTTTGGCCTGACAACACAGCTTACTCAGCATCAGAGAATTCATCCTGGAGAGAAACCTTATATATGTGATGAATGTGGGATGATCTTCTTGTTGAAGAAAGAACTTACTCTTCATCAGAGAATTCATCCTAAGAAGAAATCTTACAAACATAATGACTATGGAAGAACCTTCAACCTAAGGACACAGACTCCTCAACATCAGAAAATTCACACAAGAGAGAAACGTTATGAATGTAATAAATGTGGGAAAGCCTTTCGACTAAAAGCACAGCTTAATCAACATCAGACCATTCATACTGGTGAGAAACCACATCAGTGTAGTGAATGTGGGAAGGTCTTCCGACTAAAAGGGCAGCTTAAGCAACATCAGACAATTCATACTGGTGAGAAGCCTTATAAATGTAATGAATGTGGAAAGTCCTTTCGAAGGAGCTCACACCTTACTGGACATCAGAGAATTCACACTGGAGAGAAACCTTATGAATGTAAAGAATGTGGAAGGACATTCTGCCTGAACACAGCTCTTACTAAACATCAGAGAATCCATACTGATGGGAAACCTTATGAATGTAATGAATGTGGCAAGGCCTTCCTCCTGAGCAAAAGTCTTGCTGAACATCAAACAATTCATTCTGGAGAGAAACCTTATCAGTGTAATGAATGTGGGAAAGCCTTCCGCCGAAACAAAGCACTTACTGTACATCAGATAATTCATACTGGTAAAAAGCCTTTTGAATGTATTGAATGTGGGAAGACCTTCCGACTAAAAGCACAGCTTACTCAACATCATAAAATTCATAGTGGAGAGAAACCTTATGAATGTACTGAATGTGGGAAGGCCTTTCGCTTGAACTCAATTCTTATTGAACATCAAAGAATTCATACTGGTGAGAAACCTTATGAATGTAGTGAATGTAGGAAGGCCTTCCGCCTGAACTCAGCTCTTACTGAACATCAGAGAATTCATACTGGTTGGAAACCTTATGAATGTAGAGAATGTGGGAAGGCCTTCCGAATTAAAGTACAACTTAATCAACATCAGAGAATTCATACTGGAGAGAAACCTTATGAGTGTAAGGAATGTGGCAAGGCCTTCAGTCACACCCGAGAACTTAAAAGACATAAAAGAATTCATACAGGAGAGAAACCTTATGGGTGTGTTGAATGTGGGAAGGCCTTCCACTTGAGATCACATCTTACAAATCATAACCGAATTCATACAGGTGAAAAACCTTATGAATGTAATGAATGTCATAAGGCCTTCAGTCGCAGGGCAGAACTTGAGCAGCATCAGAGAATTCATACTGGTGAGAAACCTTATGAATGTCAGAATTGTGGCAGGGCCTTTCGTCGAAGATCAGATCTTAAAAGACATCAGAGAATTCACGTTGGGAAGAAACATGATGAATGAATCACTACTCTCATTCCTTTGTTTTGCCTGTTTGGTTACTTCTCACTTTTCTTTGGTGGATCCTCTTTCATGTCATGCCACTAACTGGGTATACTCCAGTGTTCTGTCCTAGCCCTCTTCTTTGCTAAGTGCTTTCATTTAATGACCTCTTCGTCTCCTGTGAGTTAATTTATCATGTTTATAGATGGTTCCCAAATCTATATATCCAGTGTCACCTGAGTTCAATCTCCTATCATTACCTGCTTATTCATTATGAACTGGAGATCCCATAAGGTATCTCAAATTCCACATGTCCACAACAGAACTCATTAGCTTTCCCCCCAAACCTACTTCTCTTCCAAATTAGCTTTCAAGGGCATCATCTTCCTTCTGTCTGCTGAACTGCACAAGCTAAGTGTCATTCTCAATTCTCTGCTCTCACCCTCCATCTAGTCAGTTGTCAAATCCTGCTGTTCTCACCCATCCCCTCATCTCTACTCACAGGGCCACCACCCTATTCAGTCTCTTATCACCTCTTGCCTGGTTAATTGCTATAGATACCTGTCTAGTCTTCCTACATCAAATTACATCCCACCCTAATCTGTCTTCCACATAGCTGCCAAAGTGATTTTCCTAAGGCACAGGTCTAACCATGTCACGTCCCTACTTGGGATACCCCAGTGACTCAACATTACCTCTATAATTAAATATAAACTCTTGTTTGGCATTTACAGCTCTTCACAGCATGACCCCTTTATGCCTTTCCATGCAACTTTTACATGGCTGCTCTTCATTCTCCCTACAGCCCAGCTATGGTGGTTCAACATGTGTGATACTTCTTACACACAGAATTCCATCTTCCATATCTATACCTTTGCTTGGGCTGTCCCCCATGCCTCATACCATACCAGCTGGGGATACTTTTCTCACTATATGTGCTTCCTGGCATCACTGTTTCCTTCACAACTGTAATGCCATGCACTAGCAGCTTTCCAGAGGAATGCTACTGTGAACAGCTTTTGTGGTTCTGATTACACAGTATAGTGAACACTCTATTCAATAGCAAAGCAAAACATCCACAGAAAATCAAGGTTCAGCACTCACAATATCACAACTTATATTCACAAACAGCTTGTCATTAAAATGGTCACAGAGTTCTCACCAAAGCGGTCACAATATGTAGAACAAAGAACAATCATCTCAAAGTCAAAAGTCTTCCACTCATGGAGCACTGTTACTAACTCAATCAGTCACTTATTCAGCAATCAATTAAGTATCATATGCAAACCCTCCACCCCTGGGTCACTAGTAAACTACTATTCCATCCTTGCTCAGTACCATGGAGAGGTCTTTTCTTCTTGACTTGAGGCTGGTTCTCAGATTCCCTGGATCCCCTTCCATGGCCCCAGATTCCACCTGGATTCACCAGACTGTCACCTGGGTTCAATGGCAGGCAGCTCCCAGTTCCTTGTCCAGCTCTCTGGGTAGGTCCTGCTCCACCCTGAAGTTCACAGGGTCTAGTCCATCTCAAATCCTCAATTTCTGCTCCTGGGAATTCAAGGCTCAACCAAGCCACAAACAAAGTCTCAGCATCTCAGTCATGCTTACTGTGCTTCCTCAGTCTTCTCCTGGGTTCCTGGCTCCTGGGCTTCTGCTAAGAAGATGCTCCACCACCACAAGTTCTCAGGACATTCTGGCTCAGTTCTCCATTCTCTCTTCTGTAGCTGCTCTGCCACCAGATGCTGGTCCCAAGAAATTTTGACTGCGCCTCTCTGGGACTTTTCTTATATACATAGCATTAGCTACTTCCTGTTTCAGCCACCCCCTTCCTGTTAACATCAGCAACAGGAGACAGGAGTTCATACCTTCTGTTTCCCCAACAGAGGCTTGATCTATTACTAAGTGCTAAGTACCTGCTACCTTTGTCAACACAAAGAGATCTTCAAATTCAAATTCCATGACCATGACAACAACTCAGCTTTGATCCCATTTTCTGTAGGAGGTCTTTCCTGCTTCTTCCAGCTTCTTAGTGCCCCTACCTCCAACCTTTCCTTGTATGTGATTGGTGTATGTCTCATATGTTAATTGCTAACATTTATATAGCACTTACTACATTCCAGGCCCTGGGCTAAGCATGTCACAATTATCCTCTCATTTGATCTTCATTACAAGCCTGGGAGGTAGATGCTATTATTATCCCCATTTCATAGAAAAGGAAACCAAGGTAAACAGGTTAAGTAACTTGCCCAACGTCACAAAACTAGTGAGTGTCTGAGGCCAGATTTGAACTCATCTTCCTACTTCAGGCCCAGCACTCTGTGCCACCCAGCTTCCATTGACTCAATCAGAATTAGGGGTGTTAATGAGTCAATAAACATTAAGCACCTACTGTGTGCCAGTCACTGTGTTAAGCCCTAGGGATGCCAAAAGAAGCAAATGATAGTCCCTGGAACGTGTGTATATAGTAGTAATTTTAAAAATGCCCCATGAGATACTTGTAGAAACAAAACAGCCATTTGGCATAGTGCCTGGCATATAGCAGGTGCTATGCAATCTCCTCCTTTCTCTCCCCCAGCCCCTGGACAAATAGGAAAGGCTTTCCCAAGATGGGATTTTAGCTAGGACTTGAAGGAAACTAGTATGCGGAGGTCCGGAGGAGGGAGAACAGCCAGAGAGAATGCCTGGAGTCTGGGAATGGAGCATCATGTCTGTGGAATGAACAGGAGGAGACCAGGGGCACTAGACTGAAGAGTATGTGTTGGGGAATAAGATGTAAGAAACCAAAGGTGGGATTAGGTTATACAGGGCTCTGAGCAGTTCTGTGCTTGCTCCTGGAGGCAGTAGGGGGCCATCAGAATGGGGGGGGGGGCTTACATGGCTGCACCTTCACTTTAATAAAAATCGGTTTAGTGGCTGAATGGAGGGTGGACTGGCGTGGGGAGACGCCTGGGGCTAACCCTTCCCATGGCTATTGTGGTGGGCCAGGTGTAAGGTGAGGAGCAGGACCAGACAAGAAAAAGATATGTGATAAGAGATGCCTCCCAAGTGAAATGTCTACACATGTAGGTAAATGGAAGTTACTGCGGAATGAGAAGCATTTTCTTTTGTCTTGGTATTAGATAAGTGCCTAAATCCCCAGAGGCATTTAATAAAAACTTACTGTTGGGCTGAATTGTGAAGTCTCTGCTGTATCATACAGGTTAATAAACATAAGGGAACTTAAAAGGGAGAGAAACCTTATGACTATAATCCATCTGGGATGGCTCTGCACCTGAGAACAGAGCCTATGAAAGGAAGAGAATTCATGTCAGGAAGAACCCGAGGGAGCAATGACTGAAGGAAGGCTTCGCTCCAGAACAAAAGCTTTCCTTGGGGCCCTCGGATCTTACAACCAAAGGAGCTGTGTACATATAATGAAAGACTTCCAGCAGCAACAAACACTCGTTTCACCTCACATGAAATGATAGAGACCTTATGGATGTAAAAAATAAGAATAATTTTAGCCCAAGTTAACATTGTTTCCTGAAAATCAGAGAATTAAAAACCTAAGGGGGAACACCCCCTTCCCCCCAGCCATCAGGGATTCTTAACCTAAGGACTATGAACTTAAAAAGCATTTTTTTGGATAACTTTGTGTGGCGATATTGGGCTTCTTTTGTAGTCCTATGCATTTTGTTATCTACTTTAAAACAGCTTTGAGGACAGGTTTGCAATCTCCACCAGTCTGCCAGAGAAGTCCATGTGTCCAATTAAGGAGGTTCAGGATTTGAGTAAACAGAATGCACTCCAAGAAATACTCAAGGCAATTTCTTTACAATATTTATTCAGAATATATGCATATATGTGTGTGTGTGTGTGTGTGTGTGTGTGTGTGTATAGGCAAGTGAAAAAGAAACCGGAGATAACAGAATAAGAGGCTTAAAGATAGCAGAATAAGAGTAACCATGTTTAATAGTGGGTATGTATGTGTGTGTGTGTGTGTGTGTGTGTGTGTGTGTGTGTGTGTTTACAAGCATCACCGTTACTGGGAAGCTCCAACACCTGACCACACACGCTGGGGAAGCCTGGTACAGCCGTCAGGGTCCCACATGGGAGGGTCCTGGGCAGGATGTCTCCTCCGTGGGTGAGATTCCAATTTGGGGTCTGGATCTGACAGTTTAAGTAGTGCTGAGAACAAAGAGGGCATGCTGCCTGCCAGGTGTTTCTAGCAGGCATCATGTGGGGGTGTGAGGCCGGGGAGGGAGGCCAATCCCTCCAAGGCCCCCCCCCCCCCAAGAGCGAGGTTTCCTTGGGATGGCCAGTTCCAGGAGTTGGGCCATTATCATATCTCTTCTCAAGGACCTGGCCGGGGTCCCAGGACAGGAGCAGCCCTCACGTTCTCAGGATCCCTGTGCCCAAACGGCTCCAGGTAATAGAAAGGTCATACTGAGTTGGGGCTTTGGTTTGTATAATCTTATTCCTCACAGAGGGCCTTACCTTGCCCAGTTGGCTAATGTCTTACCACGTCATAGGCTCTGCTGCGAGTTAGCTTGTTCATGTAATATCTCATTTTCCTTTAGAAATTGCCACTTCATCTTTGACGTGACTGGTCAGCTTCCAGTGATGCTGGCCTCCTGGCTGGTTGGTCAGTCAGCATCTCCCACATGATCATACGTCTCCTCCCTCTGGACATTTTCACTAGCTGTGGCCCACACATGCACACGCACACACACACACACACACACACACACCACTCAGAAACTCTTCTGGCTCACCATCACCTTCAGTTTCAAATATAAAACAACTCTGCCTGACATTCAAAGCCTTCCATAGCCTAGCCCTCCTCTTTCCCAGCCCTCTCCCACACATCCCTTGATCTAGGACACTGGTCTGGGGTCGCTGCCCTAACCTGAAGCTACCCCCAGACTCCAGGATGTACTTTCTCTCCTGCCTGCACTGACTCCCCGCTTCCTCCAAGCTCCAGCTGGAACCCAGGGCAGCTGGAAGGCACGGCAAATGGAGCACAGGGACCGAGCTCCAGTCCGGCCTCAGACATGGGCCACGGACCCTGGACTTGGTACTGGCCAGGCCTCAGCTTCCTCGCCTGTAGCTTGGGCCTCCCATTGCACATCTGCAGAGAAGACCTCAGGGAGCAGGGATGGAGGCAGTGGGAACTGAACCCCAAAGCTCAGCTTTCCACATGCAGTCCTGAGTTCTCACCCCAAACTCCTCCAAATTCCTTTAAAATAATGAACTCTAAACAAGTTATGGAGCAGTGGAAACCACAAAAAGATGGAGTGAAACAAATTTTCAGACCAAGATAACTTTTAATTTTGGCAGGAAAGGTCTGTTCCACCAGGGTAAGAGAGGAGCATAGTCCAGCTCAGGCTGTGCCAGTGCAGATCAAGCCCCAAGAAACCTGGAACAGGCTTCAGTGGTGGTTTCCAGACCTCTCAGCCCACAGAGCTGAGATCACTCAGAAGGTCAGCAGGAAAGGTCTGTCGCACCTGGGTAAGAATGGAGCGCAGTCCAGTGCAGGCTGCCCCAGCAGGACTTGGGAGCGACTGAATCAGCAGTGGCAGCAGCTGTCTCCAGACCTCTCAGCCAAGGAGATTACAGGGGTCTTTTTGCTGGCATTGAGGCAGGACTCTGCTGCTTTGCCATACTTGGATCGGGGCCCCAGTGCTGGGTGGCAGTCCCAGCACTAGCACAGAACTTGTGGCAGCAGTGGAGAAAGGACCCTCCTCACAGTGACAGGGCAGAAAAGAGTGCTTGTGGCCCCTCACAGACCAGAGCACAGGCCAGGAGAGGAGTAAACACCTCTCCTTAGATCTGACCACCTTGGAAGACCTGAAAAGTGAAAACAGCTGCATGAAACCTCTGAAACTTGGAACAGTGAGCCCTCTACCCTAGAAGCAGAGCCCTACTTTAACATAGACTCAAAAGGCAACAAACAAGCTGGAGAAATGAGCAAACAATGGAAAAAGAAAACCTGAGTATTGAAAGTTACTATGGTGACAAGGAAGATGAAAAAACACACTCAGAAGACAACAAAGTCAAAGCTCCTACATCCAAAGCCTCCAAGAAAAATATAAATTGGTCTCAGATCATGAAAGAACTCAAAAGGAATTTGAAAATCAAGTAAGAGGTAGAGGAAAAATGGGAAGAGAAATTAGAGTGATGCAAGAAAATCATGAAAAATGCATCAATAGCTTGGTAAAGGAGACACAAAAAAAAACGATGAAAATAATACCTTACAAAACAGACTAGGCCAAATGGTAAAAGAGGTCCAAAAAGTCAATTAGGAGAAGAATGCCTTAAGTAGAATTGGCCAAATGGAAAAGGAGGTCCAAATACTTATTGAAAAAAATAATTCCTTAAAAATTAGAATGGACTTTATGAGAAGTTAAGAAATGATAAAAACAGAACTAACAGAATGAAAAACTAGAAGATAATGTGAAATATCTCACTGGAAAAACAACTGACATGGAAAATAGATCCAGGGGAGATAATTTTAAAATTATTGGACTACCTGAAAGCCGTGATAAAAAAAAAAGATCTTAGACATCATCTTTCAAGTAATTATCAAGAAAAACTGCCCTGATATTCTACAACCAGTAGGTAAAATAAAATTTGGAAGAATCCACTAATCACCTCCTGCAAGAGATCCCAAAATGAAAACTTCCAGGAATATTATAGCCAAATTCCAGAGTTCCCAGATCAAGGGGAAACTATTACAAGCAGCCAGAAAGAAACAATTCAAGAATCATGGATAGTCAGGATAACACATGATTTAGCAGCTTCTACATTAAAGAATTGAAGGACTTGAAGTATAATATTCTGGAGGGCAAAGGAGTTAGAATTACAGCAAAGAATCACCTACCCAGCAAAATGGAATATAATCCTTCAAGAGAAAAATTGGGATAGTCAATAAGATAGTGGACTTTCAAGCATTCTTCATGAATTGACCAGACTTGAATAGAAAAATTTAATTTCAAATACAAGACTTAAGAGAAGAATAAAAAGGCACATAGGAAAGGGAAACCATGAGGGATTTAATAAGTTTAAACTGTTTCTATTTCTACACGGGAAGCTGATATATGTAACTCACAAGACTTTTCTTATTATTAGGGTATTTAGAAGGAGTATATGTAGACAGAGAGCACAAGAGTGAGCTGAGTCAGAAGGGATGATACCTAAAAAATAAAAGTAAGGGGTGAGAGGAATGTATCTGGAGAGGAAGGGAGAGGCACAATGGGGTAAATTATCTCACATCAATGTGGAGGGGAAGAGGGGGAAGGTGATGGTGTATGAATGAACCTTCATCGCATCACAACTGGTTCAAAGCGTTAATAACATACACATTCAATTGGGTATATAAAACGATCTTACCTACAGGAAAGTAGGAGGGAAAGGAGATAAAAGAAGGGGGGATGATAGAAAGGAGGGCAGACTGGGGGATGGTGTAGTCAGAAGCAAAACACTTTTCAAAAGCAAAAGAGTGAAAGGAGAGAGAGAGAATAGAATAAACAGTGGGAGGGAAATATAGTCAGTGATAGTAACTGTGAAAATAATTTGAAGCAAGTTTCTTTGATAAACATGAGCATGACAACAACATGCCTCGCATAGTGTAGATAAAAAGGACTTAGACTTATCATGACATAATACTGGGGGGGGGCCATAGAATCAATTAATCCCCTCCCACAGGCACTTAAAGTAAAAAAAAAAAAGTGTCAGGTGACAGCTCCTCAATTGAGTCTTCAGAGGCTTCATTAACTATGTCAGAACCAGGTCTAGACAAGTCTTTTCAATTAATCACAGGAAGTAGATTAAATGTCAAAGTCCTAGCAAGGCATTGGGTAAAATTAAGACACCACTACCTATCACTGGAGACCTATTTGGACTGTCTAAAGAAAATGGGTCAGGTTTTGTTGATTTTGCATAAAATACCAGACAAGTTTAGAACCAGGGTATCCTAGTGTCTGGAAGCTTGGAGGAAAGAGAAGTTCTAGTTACTACTGAGAGGGAATCATTTGGTAGAGGAGATAAAGAGTCCCTCTCATTTACTAGAGGATGACCTTGTTAATTTGGGATAATCTCCCATCACATTTATCAATATCCCAGGAACCAAAATGATTGGTACCAGTATGTGTATTGGGAGCAGATGCCAAATTAAACACAATGATTAAAGGTAGCTTCAGGACTCTCCAAGGAGCCCAGCAGAAATTGACCCCATACCTAAGCAGCAAAAGGACTTTGGAGACCTGGGAGCTACCTTCAGTGGAAGAATGATTATTAGACCTTTAGGTAGATGTTTTCTACCAAATATTCTTACTATGCTGCCCTAGTAAATCTGTCTGACTAAGCTGCTTTGCAAACCCTAATGTGCTCTACAAATGCCCCCTGACTCATTGCTAGCCACTGATAATGAACAGGAGCGCACTGATGGGGGCTCATAGACATTGCTGTCACTGATAATGAACAGGATCACACTGATGGGGGCTCAGACACACCTCTATCACTGATAATGCACAGGAGTGCACTGACGGGGGCTCATAGACACCTCTATCACTGATAATGCACAGGAGCGCACTGATGGGGGCTCATAGACATTTTGCTGTCACTGATAATGAACAGGATTGCAGTGATGGGGGCTCAGACACACCGCTAGCACTGATAATGCACAGGAGCGCACTGACGGGGGGCTCAGACACACCTCTATCACTGATAATGCACAGGAGCGCACTGACGGGGGGCTCAGACACACCTCTATCACTGATAATGCACAGGAGCGCACTGACGGGGGCTCAGACACACCGCTAGCACTGATAATGCACAGGATCACACTGATGGGGGCTCAGACACACCTCTATCACTGATAATGCACAGGAGCGCACTGACGGGGGGCTCAGACACACCTCTATCACTGATCATGCACAGGAGCGCACTGACGGGGGGCTCAGACACACCTCTATCACTGATCATGCACAGGAGCGCACTGACCGGGCTCACAGATTAGAAAGACACCCTCTCCTCTCCTCACCACCCCATCAATCTTCAGCAGAGATCCAAGGAGGCGGGGTGGGATACTAGAGAGCAAGACTAGACACAGAGCATAGATTGTCGGTCAATCACCAACCCTGTGCGGGTGATTGACAATCCCGCTGGCTGAGAGTAGGGTTGGCCGGAGCCCGTAGGAGAGCTGCAAGGCCTGGCTTGGACCCGCCTTCCGTTCTGGGCATGCACAGGAGGCCTCCCAGAGTGCTACACCTTTGTAGTTCTGTCCCTTCAGTCGGGTCAGGCTCTTCTGACCCCATTTGGGGCTTTCTTGGCAAAGATACTGAAGTGTTTTACCATTTCCTTCTCCAGGTCATTTTACAAATAAGGAAACAGAGGCAAACAGGGTGAAGTGACTTGCCCAGGGTCACAGAGCTAGCAAGTGCCAGAGGCTGGATTCGAACTCAGGAAGAAATCTTGCCCCCGGGCCTGGCGCTCCGTGCCCAGCAGCGCCGCCAAGCTGGCCCAGTACACTACATTTCCCAGCAGGCTTTGAGCAGACAGCCAGGGGTTACCATGGAAACACTGCAGCAGCCCTTGGAGTGGCCAGATTTGGTACGTCACTTCCTCTGCTAAAGGAGCCCCGGCCGCTCCGAACGCCTCGGCGGCCCCTGGGCTCCGCCTCCTTTTCGCCGCCGTCGCCTTGGGCCTGGACGGGGCCGTTCCGGCCCCGGGGGGGGGGGGCCCGGGGAACCGGGGGGGGGGGGGGGGGGGGACAGGGCAACGCCCCCGAGGTCGCCGTCTGGGGCCCAGCCCTGCGGGAGAGCTGCGCCTGCGCAGGACGCTTCCTTGTCGAGTCCCGCCCAGGCCCGTGCGGGCACGCCCATTTGTCAGTTTGAGTGGCTGTGCCAGCCAATCAGCGGCGGGGCAGCCGGCTGGCTGGAGGATGGCACTGGGCATGCGTGGGGTGACCCGGCGTCCACCACCCAGGAGCTATAAACCCACCAATCGGTACCTGGGCTGGGGGGCGGGGCGGGGGTGATGAAAGGTGAGGCTTCACCCCTAGAGAGGGGCAGGAGGCGCGTTCTGTAGGAAGTGGCCTGGAGTAGGTGACCAGGGCACGGAGGCCTGGCAGGCTCCAGGGAGGGCAACGGGCAGGCGTGCCCCCGGACGCGGCCGCCCCCTCCCTGCTCCCCGGTTCCCCAGTCTGTGTCTGGGCAGCGGCTCTGCTGCCGTGCCCCGGCTCTGGGGGCCGCTGGTCTCCCCGATTCCCTCTGCCCGCGCAGCCCTTCCATGCCCAGCCCTGGGGCCGGGAGCAGGGCAGGGCCCCCGCAGGCTGTGCCCACATCGGAGGCCCCACGGGAGGGGGGCTGCCCGTGACGATGCCTCTCACCTCCTCCGTGGCCTTTCACGCGCGGCCTGATTTCTCGGGATCGGGTCGTTTCCATTTGGCACCGAAGGAGAGCCGCGGGGCGCTGCCCTTCGCCAGTTCCCGCCGTGTCCGTGGGGCCCCTCTCCCGCTGCGGCTTCTGTGTCCGTAAGCTTCCCTCCCCGCCCTCGGCTCCTTTGGGTCCCCGGCGTCCCTGACGCGCTGCTCGCGGCTCCCGGTCTTCTGGTCGCTGACTGGGGAGCTCCCTTTGCATCCACACTCACCTCTCCAATGATTCCGCTTTCCCCTCTCGTTGCAATGATTTCCCATTACGTGTTCAGAATTTCATCCCTGAGCACCTGCCATTCCTTCTGGGCTAACTTTTCTGAGGCATTTTACTCCCAGGGAAGCCTCTCTCTCCTCCTAGACTCTGAAACTTGCTTGCATAATGTTTATGGGGTGTGTGTCAGATTATACCCAGATTTCCTCTCCCCTTTTCTAACAAAAATTCTGGGCTCTAGCAGTCACTTCCTTCCCAGTCCTTATTTCCATCCCAACCCCCAGGCCTTCCCTGTTAGTGAGAGTCAGACTCAGAAGAGAATCCTTCGCCTTTTGATACACTATTAAATGCCATGCTTTTGGCAGTGAGAGAGATGGATTCTGTCTATTTACAGAGAAAGAGAGAGGAAGGAAGGGAGGAAGAAAGAGAGGGAGGGGGGAGAGCGAGAGGGAAGGAGGTAGGAGGGAGAGAGAGATGCTCAGTAGAGATAGTTTCATTTTTTATTCCCCTTCAGCTAGCCCAGTGCCTTGTGCATAAAAGATGTTTAATGAATCTTAACTGGATTCTGGGAAAGCCTCATAATTTCTTTTTTGGTTATTAACGCAGCAAGGAGTTGTGTAGGAAAGTTGCTTCATGGGCCTGAGGCCTCCAGGGGAGGGTCACTCTTCCCCTCATGATACCTTTTCTTCCCCAGTTCTGCCTTCACCAGGAAGAGAGGTAGCTTTGTCTCCTTTGCAGAGGAGATAATGGCCCCTGGGCTTCTGACAGCCAGGACCCAAAAGGTGAGTAGATGTTTGCTTTTTCCTCAAATACATTGTCTCAGCATTTCTTCTTATTGTTCTCTTTTACATGATTTTAAATCTGTCTTTATCCTATATATGATATATGTATACCTTTTGACCCTTTCATTGCTTAGCTTTCATTTAGGGTGGTATGTTTCCTTAATTTTCCTTTGTTGAATTATAGTCTGTATAACATATGTTTAAGATTTCTGTCTTTCTGCATGGGTTATAAATTTGTGTCCTAACATATAGAGGTTATTTGTGTAATTTGCCTGGGAGTCTGAGAGGCACTTAGAATTGTTGAGATATCTGTGTAGAAATCATCATAGGTCTCTCAAATCCTGTTTTGTCAACATACACTTTATTCATCTACAATGATGAATTCTTTTTTATCTTTTGTTGTATATGATGCCTATGATTACAAAGTAATTTTCCTGCACCTCTCTTAATGATATCTGTTTTCTAGAATTAATGATTGCACTTTTTCTTTTTTTCCGATTCAGCTGACACAAAATTTATTTTATTCTAGCCTTTACATTCAATCTACATACTTTCCTTCTCATAGACGTTTTCATGTAAGAAGAAAATTTAGATTTTTGGTTTTTTAATGCATTGCACAAACAACTTCCTTTTTATTGGTGAACTCAGCCCATTAATAGTCAAGATTACAATTTTCAAAATAGGTTTTAAATCCATTAGTTCATGGTATGTTAATATTTTCTTTTTATCATGGCAAGGTACCAGTCTACCAACTTGTTTTTTTGTTATTTTTCTTAAAATCCTAAGACAGATTCAGGATTCAACTTTTATTGAGTCCACTGGATAGAGTTCTGGACTTGGATTCATGAAGACCTAAGTTCAGACCCTTACGAGTTGTGTGGCCCCAGAAAATCACCATCTTCTCTCTGAGCCTCAGTTTTCTCATTAATAAAGTGGGGGTAATAAAAGCAGCTACCTTACAGAGTTGTTGGAAAGATCAAATGAAAATTACATGTAATGAGCTTTGTACACCTAAAGCACAATGTAAATAGTAGTTACTTTTTAGAAAATCTTATTTTTATTGGCATTCTTTGTTTTTACATCATCTTTATTTTTGAATATATCCTTCTGCTATCCCATACTTAGTGAGCTATCCCCTTATAAAGAGGAAAGAGATAGTTCAGCAAAACCAGTCATGTCTGACGGTTCAAGCCATTTCCCCCACTCCTGGAGGAATGGAGGAGGGAGTGGGGAAGGGCTGGGGTCATTTCCTCTTCAGCTCTGTTTCAGAACCAAGCCTAACAGATGGGTCAGTCAGTGAACACAGGGCCAAGAATCCACACCAAAATTTCTCAAAATGAATAGCCATGTGAAAGAGTGCTCCAAATCATACTTTTATTATTAGGTTTCCTTTCACAAGCCTTTCAGTTTTTTTGTGATTAAACATTTCTATAATCTTTCTTTTTTAAGCAATTGGGGTTAAATAACTTGCTCAAGGTTACACAGCCAGTTATTGAGCCCAGATTTGATCCCCCAGGTCATCCCGACACTGGGGCTGGTGCTCTTACTCGCTGTGCTGCCTGGCCACTCCCATTTCTATAATCTTCTGTGATCCTTTCTATCCCTTCTTAGGTCTTCTCTTTATAGCTATGAAAGATCTCTCTCTCCCTGCGCCTCCACTTGTTTATAGTATGACCTTTGATGAGATAACAGCCCAGTGGATAGAAAGTGGACCAGGGCGACCAGGTTTCAGGCCTGCTAGTGACCTAGACTGGCTCTGGGACCCTGAGCTGTTTCTCAACTTTGTGTACCTGTTGTGCACCACAAATGTTGTGCTCCTCCCCAGGGAAACTGCCAGGAGAGGGGAGGATATCAGCAGGGGAGAATTAAAAAAAGGGTGAAATCACTGATGACCTCAGGAGGAATTTAAGACTTTTAAGACCTTGAGCCTGAGCAGATGCTTTTGAGAAGGCAGTAAGAGATTGTGGCCTCTAGATGGACTGAAGCGGTCCAGGCATTCGTGAGTAAGTATTTCAAGATGGAAGAAAATGAATTAGTGCCTCATGAGAGAGGACCCTGTGGCTTCCCAGGAAATCTTGGGACTGCAGTGGCATGTTTCTAAATGGTTTAAAAGAGAGGGTGAAAAAAAGAATTATAAAAGCAGAATTGATGGCTTCCACAGTAGAAATGATTGACAGAATAGAAAAACTTGAATCAGCTAAAGAAAGGCCATCAGGAGGCACAGTGAATAGCATTTTTCTGGGCCTGAAGTTAGCAAGACCCAAGTCAAAATCCAGCCTCAGACTTTAGTAAACATCTCCTCATCTGCTTGCTTCGGTTTCCTCATCAGTAAAGTGGGGATCGTCATAACACATACCTTCCTGAGTCATTCTGAGGGTCAGTGCCTGGCACGTAGCAGGTGCTGCATAAATGCTAACTAATTAACATCGTGAGAAACAAAAGAAAGAATAACTGATTGGGAATGGGAGTATTCAGAAGCAAAAGGCCGTCTGAATGACAGTAACATTAAAAGTAAGTCGCACAAGCAAAAGACAGTGATGTAGAAGGCGAGCTGTGCAGAGACAACTTAAGGGTTTTAAGTCTCCTAGAAGAACAAGACAAACGAAACTCTGAATGTCAGTGTGAGAAGAAGTGCTGCCAGGAAGCCAGCCAGCACGGCCGCCTGCTTTCGCTGCCTCTGTGCGGCTTTCCGGTAGTTAGCCTTCAGAACATGGCGCTCAGACTTTGTTCCTTCTCACGCCCCTGAGAGGCCAGCCGTGTTCCATTCTGTGGCCAGCTCTCCCATTAGGGCTGACACCTTGTCTCGTGACAGGCTGGGTCATTGTATTAGTCTTGCTGCTCCTTTGTGTCTTTCTTCCCATCCACTGAGCTGCCACCCTCTTCAGAGAGGCCATTGTGTCAATGAGATTTGTGTGGTTTCTAATAATATTTTTTATCATGAACAACAAAAACAAACCTTTTCTATGCAGAGAACAAGAGGGAATTACTGTTTCTATCTCCATCACCTTGCACAATGTGCGTGTGCATGCTCATATTTCTGTCATTTCCCCCAAACTGATGCTAGTGGGTCCCACTGGATTCTTGCTGTTGTTCATTCTTCTTCTCAATGACATCACAAGGGGGATGTCTTGACTTGCACATGAATTGGATTTAAGTGAAGTGGAGCTGTGCACAGTCATCAGCCTCACTCCTCCAGAATCATTGGAGTCCAATGGCAGGACAGAAGTCAGGGTGACTGGCAATGGCTCAGCATGGCTGAAAGTATAGTCAAGTAAAACAAGTGGGTGGTGTAGTGCACAGAGCACTGGACCCAGAGGCTTCCTGAGTCCACATCTGGCCTCAGACACTTTGTGGCTGTGTGACCCTGGGCAAGTCACTTACCCTTGTTTGCCTCATCTGTAAAATGAGCTGGAGAAAGAAATGGCAAGCCACTCCAGTATCTTTGCCAGGAAAATCCCAGATGGGGTTGTGAAAAGTCAGACAGGACTGGAAATAACTAAGCAACATGTGTATCGCCAAACTGCCAAAAGTCAGGAGCCATAATTTGTCATCATTTTTCCAGCATAGCCCTCAATTGAGATCTCTCATTGTCTTTTCTACTTTCTCCATACTAATTCAGTCTTCCTGAAGTCTACCTCAAAGTAACTTGATGTATGTTAGTACCTGCCTCCTGGGTTTGCTTTGAGTTAAGTACTCCATAAGCCCCAAATTATGACTAAAATCGGCGTTATTCTTGCTGTTCTGTCTGATAATTCAGTATCTCATACTGACTGTGTTGCAGAGGACGTACTAGGAAGACTCTTTCACATCACACTTCGTTCTCTCCTTTTCTCTGGAGAAATTTCTCCCTGAGGCTGTGCTCTCTTAATTGACCATGGCTTCCCCTGAACTGCTATTTGAGGAGGGGCCTTCACTGCACTCCTTGCAGCCCCCTAGCCTTCTCCTCTTTAATATCTGCCTTTTCCCCAAGTGGGGACTCTTTTATTTCCAGATCACCCCCACTTTCTGTGTTGTCTTTCTCAGTTAGAATATAAGCTTCTTGAAGGCAGGGACTACCTTCCTTTTATTTGTTCCCCCTGGTGCTTAGCACCGTCTGTTTAATAAATACTTTATTTACAAAAGCCTGAAGAGGCAGAACCAATCTGTATAGTTCCTGTGAACATGCACCTCTCTTCCAGGTCTGTATGAGGTAAACACATATTTATTTGTTTTAGGGGTCAGTGACCTTCAAGGACGTGGCTGTGGACTTTACCCCCGAGGAGTGGGAGCAGCTGGACCTTTCCCAGAAGGAGCTGTACAGGGAGGTGATGCTGGAGAACTATAGCCACCTGGTCTGCCTGGGTGAGGCCCCCAGGCTACGCATGGGAGGGGGAGTTGTGGGGGGATGGTGGAGTGATGAGCACTTGTTAGCTGATGCACACAGAGGATCCTTGTCCTTTTACAAGGATACACACACTGTTATTTCATGGGTAGAAGACTTTGCTTTATACACCTGGAAATTGGTATCTTGGCTGTGGTCTGTAAGGTTTAAGTTCCTGCATTCCCTGTTCCTTGTAATGTAATCCTCCCCTCAAGTCCAAGTGCAGGTGTCTGACATATGTGAATGGTTCCTCTCCTCTTAGCAAGGAGAAGGTCAAATAAATGAATTCTTTCCCTTCACAGAGTCTCTTTGGTGCCCATTGTCCCCAGGCTGCTTAGCAGCACGATAACAGATGGAGCCTGCGGCCCTTCCTCAGACCATTTACCCTCAGAGGGGCAGGCTTTAGGACTGGATCTTCAGCTGATTCTCTCTCCTCTGTCCTTTCCCTTTTCCCATGAGCAGGACTTACAGTTTCCAAACCAGAAGTGATCTGCCAGTTGGAGCGGGGGGGAAAGCCTTGTGTTCTCAAAGGAGAAGGCCCAAGATTGATCTGTGCAGGTAAGTGGGCTAGGCAGATGGGTCACTGTAAACAGTAGTCTTCTGGTCATTGTGAAATGTTCTCCAAGGAGCTCCTTCACGGATTCTCAGCAGAAGCGGCACGAAGGCGGGCTCTCAGACAGACATCTTTGTCTTCCTGCCCCCCTCACTGCATTCTGCATTTCCACAAAGCGTCTACTGATGTTGAGTCGTTTCAGGCATGTCTGACAGTGACCCCGTGTGGGGTTTTCTTGGCAAAGATATTGGAGGTTTGCCACTTCCTTCACTATCTCATTTTACAGATGAGGAACTGAGTCAAATAGGGTTAAGTGACTTGCCCAGGGTCACACGGCTAGGAAGTGTCTGAGGCCAGATTGAAACTTGTGAAGGAGCAATCTTCCTGCCTTCAGTCCCAGTACTCTGTGCACTGAGTTCAGATCTCGCCTCATACACCTGCTATCTCTAACCCCAGGCAAGTCCTCAACTGTAACATGGGGATAAATAATGGCCCCTCCCTCGCAGCACTGTTGTGAGGGTCCAGTGAGATAGAAGTCCCAGGTCAGGGTTTCACGTCGTCATTGCATTGTCGTCATCCTCGTGGTTTTTACACGTATGGGTCCTTTCCTTCTTTTTCAGTGGTGCTGAGTGTGAGGGCACGCACAGTTTAGGGACTTTGGCGGTGCAGCTCCATTGCTTGTCAGAAGAGCTGGGCTGCCTCACAGCTCCATTAATAGTGCCTTCTTTTCCCGTAGATTGTCCAACATTTGTCAATTCCCTTTTTTAATCATTTTTGCCAGTCTGATGGGTATGTGATCGATCTTCAGAATTACTTAAATTTTCATGTGGCTGTTGATAGTTTGACTTTCTTCCTTTGAAAATTGCCTCTTTATTTGCTTTTACCATTTTTCAAGTAGAGAATGGCTCTTACTCTCAGAAATTTCAATCTTTTCCCTGTATATCTTCAAAATAAGACTTGCTACCTAGTTTTCCCCCCAGCAAATTGTTTCCCTTCTAGTTTCAACTGCATTTGTTTTGTTTGTTACAAAACCTTTTTAATTTTATAGAATCTAAATTGTCCCTCTTGCCTTCTGCAATCCCTTGTTCCATCAGAATTCCCCCAGTCCATAGATCTGAAAGACAATTTCTTTCCTCCTCCAATTTGCATGTGTTGTGATCTTTTAAATTTAAGTAATATATCCATTTCAAGTTTATCTTGGTATAAGGCATTGAATGTTGGTCTAAAACAAATTCCCTCCAGTACTTTTTTGTCCCATAGTCCTAATCCCAGTAATGAGTGTCTTTGAATTCAGTGAACATTAGACTAGACTACAAGATGGATTCGCTTCTGTACGTTGTACATGTAATCTGTTCCATTGATGGGTCTCTCTTAGCTAGCCCCACATCAGTGTGATGATTACTCATTTGTAGTATAGTTTGAGATCAGGTACCACTAGATCAATTCCCTTCCCACTCTTTGTAAATCTCTTTTTTCTTTTTGGAGGGGGGAGGACATGGCAGTTGGGGTTAAGTGACTTGCCCAAGGTCACACAGTAAGTGTTAAGTGTCTGAGGCCGGATTTGAACTCAGGTCCTCCTGACTCTGGGGCCGGTGCTCTATTCACTGCGCCACCTAGTTGCCCCCACTTTTTTTTTCATTATTTCCCTTAGCATTCTGATCTTTTGTGCCTACAGAGGAATTATGTTAATTTTCATCCACATCCGTAAAGTAGTCTTCCAGTGGTTTTATTGGCATAGCACTGAATAGGTAAATTAATTTGGGTGATATAATCATTGGTATGACATTGCTTTGTTCTACATATGAGCAACTAATGTTTTTTCCAATGACTCAGTTCTTTATTTCCACAAATAATGCTTCTTTCTAAACCCTAACTAGTGTTTGTATTTGTATACACATTTGTATGTGTATGTCTTAATAGGAAGATGCTGGGTTTTGTTGGTAACATACAGGAATGCTGCTTATTTATGTGGATTTTTTTGTTATATTCTTCAAATTTGCTAAAGTTTTGATTTCAGTTAATTTTTCAGTTGACTCTGGGGTTCTATAAGTAGATCATCAAAGCAGATGCAAGAGCAATAATTTTGGTTTTTTTTTTTTGCCTGTGTTTATTTCCTTAACTTCTTTTTCTTTTTTTCTTTTCTGCTATAGCTAGCATTTCTAGCGCTGCATCAAATAACAGTGGTAACAATGGACATCCTTGGTTTATCTCTGAACTTATTGGAAATGCCTCTAGTATATCCCTATTGTACATTATGCTACCTTGTGTTTTAAGTAGATACTGCTCATCATATCAAGGAAAGGTCCATTGATTCAAATTATTTTTTAGTATTTTAAGAGAAATGAGTGTTACATTTTATCAACAGCTATTTCTGCAGTCTATTAACATAATCATGAATTTTTGGTGGTTCTTGTTATTAATATAGTCTGTTATATTTATCATTCTTCCATTTTGAATCAGTCTTACATTTCTGTTATAAATCCAAACTAGTCATTGTATACAATCTTTTTATATGTTGCTGTATGTTCTTTGTTAATATTCTACTTAAGATGAGGGATATTAACCTGTAGCTTTCTTTCTCTATATCGATTTTGCTGGTATTTATATCAAGACCACATTTGTGTCAAAGAAGAAATTTGGTAGGATCCTATCTTTCCCTGTTTTTATAAACAGTTTATACAATACTGGCATTAATTATTTAAATGTTTGGTAAAATTCACTTTTTTTAATTTTAGGAGTTTTTTGTGGCTTGTTCAATTTTTTTTTCTGAGTTTTGGTTATTTAAATTCTCTTTTTTTAATTTTTAAATTTTTTTTCAAATGCTTTATTAACTTCTGATTTACATCATTAATTTCTGCCAGATTTTGAGTTACAAATTTTCTCCCCGTTTTTCCCCTACCCACCACCCCAAATAGCAGTCCCACAGAATATCCCCTCCTCCAATCTGCTCTCTCCCATATCTTCTCCCATACCCCCTTAGACTTTTACAATAGGGCATGGTGGATCTCTATGCCCCAGTGCCTGTATATCTTCTTTCCCAATAACATGTAAGATGATATTAATAATAGTGTATGTGTGTGTGTGTGTATATAATTTTAAACATTTGATTTTAAATCTTTGAATTCCAGATTCATTCCCTTCCTTCCTTGTCACCCACCCTTACTGGGAAGATAAGCAGTTCAGTATAGGTTGTACATGAGTAGCTAATGCAAAACATTAACATAGTAGATATATTGTAAAAGACTGACTATATTTCCCTCCCTCCTATCCCATCACTCACTTGTTCTATTCTCTACTTTGATCCCCTCCCTTTTCAAAAGTGGGTGCTTCCAACTTCTCTCCCCCCAGCCTGCCCTCCCTACCATCATCCCCCCTCACATCCCCTTCCCCTCTATTCTCCTGGAGGGTGAGATCCCCTATTTAGTGTGTATTTCATTCCCTCCCCAAGCCAAATTCAGTGAGAATAAGGTTGACCCATTCCCTTTTGCCTTCCTATTCTTCCCCTCCATTGTAACCCTTTTCCCTTGCCCGTTCTTTATGAGATAGTTTACCCCATTCTGTCTCTTTCCATCTCCTTTCATTATATTCCTCTCTCACCTCTTAATTTCCCCTCTTAAATATCATCCCTTACTATTAAATTGGTCCTGTGCCCTCTATCTATGTATACCTGTAAACATATATACACACATTCACCTATGTATTCATATGCCCGTATACCCTCCAATAGAGACATATATATTTCTATTCCCTTCAACTGTTTTCATACTGAGAAAAGTTTCATCAGTTACAATTATCGTTTTTCCATGTGGAAATGTTAATAGTTCAACTTTCATCAGTGGCTTATGATTTCTTTTCCCTGTTTACCTTCTCAAGCTTCTCTTTCTTCTTGTATCTGGATGTCAGATTTTCCATTCAACTCTAGTTTTTTCATCAAGAATGCTTGAAAGTCATATTTTCTCCTGAAACATGATACTCAGTTTTGCTGGGTAGGTGATTCTTGGTTTTAATCCCAGCTCCCTTGACCTCTGGAATATCACATTCCAAGCCCTTCAATCCCTCAGTGTAGAAGCTGCCAGATCCTGGGTTATCCTGATTGTGTTTCCACAATATTCAAATTGTTTCTTCCTGGCTGCTTATAATATTCTCTCCTTAATCTGGGAATTCTGGAACCTGACTATAATATTCCAGGAGTTTTCTTTTTGGGATCTTTTTCAGGAGGTGATCGGTGGATTCTTTCAACCTCTGTTGTGCCCTCTGGCTCTGAAACATCAAGGCAATTTTCTTTCAGAACTTCCTGGAGGATGATTTCTAGGTTCTTTCCCTGATCATGGCTTTCAGGTAGTCCAATAATTTTTAAATTATCTCTCCTGGATCTATTTCCCAGGTCAGTGGTTTTTCCCATGAGATATTTCACATTGCCTTCTATTCTTTCATTTGTTTGGATCTGTTTTAACACCATCTTGATTTCTCATAAAGTCATTAGCTTCCATTTGCTCCAGTCTAACTCTGAAGCAATGATTCTCCTCATTGAGCTTTTGAGATTCTTTTTCCATCTGGCAAATTCAGCTTTTCAAGGCATTCTTCTCCTCATTGCCTTTTTGAGCCTTCTTTGCCATTTGAGTTAGTCTGTTTTTTAAGGTATTATTTTCCTCAGTCAGGCTGTTGACTCTCATTTCATAATTTTCTTGCATTGTTCTCATTTCTCTTCCCAATTTTTCCTTCACTTCTCTTATCTGCTTCTTAAGGTCCCCTATGGCCTGTAACCAGCTCGTATTTTTCCTGGAAGCTTTTGGTGCAGGAGTTCTGACTTCACTGTCTTCCTCCTGTTCCATGCTTTGATCCTTTTTGTCCCCAAAATAGGAGTCTACTGTTGGAATCTTCTGTTTGCTTTGTTTCCTTTGCCTGGTCATGTCGCCCCTCAGTCACTTGACCCCTGGGCTTTGTCACCGTAGGACTCTGCCACCAGACAGGGGAGCTTTCATCCCAAATGCTGGGGTTTTCTCAGCTGCCGGAGTTATTAGTTGGGTGCCCTCTCTGAGGCCTCCACATGCTCTGTCAAACTGGACACGAACCCCAGCACCTCTACCCTAGACTGTAATTCAGATCCAAGCAGGTTAAAGTAAGAGCGATTACCCCTCAGATTGGTGCTTGGTCCCCCTACAGTCTGCAGGCTAGGAGCTGAAGCTGCCACCTGGCACTGGCTGTGCCATCCTCTCAGCAGCTTCTCACCCTGGGGGCAGAAGCCAAGGAACTCCAGACCACTGGTCCCAAAGTCCATACTACACTGACCTCTCACTTTGTCCTTAACATCTTTGTGTTGATAAATCTGGAAATGGCCACAGCTGCTGCTGATCTGGAGTCCCTCCAGCCAGCAGCTGGTCAGACCCGCCCTGGGGCTAAAGCCTTGCTGTGGGGCTGGGCTCGGCTCCCAGAGCGCTGTGCTGGCTGATTCCTGCTGGCCTGCCAGACTGTCCTCAGTGGGACAGCTTCTCTGTGTCATTTTGTGTGTGTTGCAGCTCCAAGTTTGTTCAGAGTCCTCTTTTTACATGGATTGGGGAAGATGGAAGCTGGAGCCAGGCGGAGGTCCTGTTTCTACTCTGCCATCTTGACTCCGCCCCTCTCTTTTTTTTTTGACCTGTTAATTTGGGCATTTAATTTGTAAATATTCATCCACTTAATTTGTCATTTTATTAGTATATAACTGGACATACTAGTTTATATTCAACTCTGATTTTTATACTAGAATTCCTTGGAAGTCTTCTGTTTCATTAAAGGTATATTTCCCTCTGTAGTATTATACTCAGTTTTGCTAGTCTAGTATTCACAGTTGTTGTACACCTGAATCTTTTGCGTTTTAGAATATTTCAAGCTCTACTCTCGTATATAATGATGCCAGCTAAATCTAGTGTGATTCTTCCTGTGGTTTCTTCATCCTTGAATTTTTTTCTTCCTTTCTGGATGCTAAAAAAAATTAATTTTTCTTTGACCTGGATGCTCTGTTTTTTTGACTGTGACATTATTGGGAAATTTTCATGGTTTTTTGTTTTGTTTTCTTTTTGTTTTTGAGGAGGTGACTGGTGGGTTCTTTTCTGTTCTCTAGTTCTAATATTTCTGGGCAATTTTCTTTCATAGTTTCTTGAAATATGATATGTAGGCTCTATTTTTTTGGTCATAGTTTTCTGGAAGCATAGTGACTCAGATTTTTTCTTCTTTGATGCAAGTCACTTTTTAATATAAATTACCTTATATTTTCTTCTCTCTATTTAGTATTTTTGTTTTAATATTTCTTTTTTTCTCAGAATCATCCATTTCTGTTTAATCCAATCCAGTTATCAGAAGATCTTTTACTTATGTAGGCAGCTAGGTGTTACAGTGAGTAGAGCTCTGGACCTGCAGTCAGGAAGATGTGAATTCATATCTGGGCTCAGACACTTAATAGCTGTCTGATCCTGAGCAAGTAACTTAATCTCTCTCCGCCTCAGTTTCCTCATCTACAAAATGGAGGTAATAATACCTGCCTTCCAGGATTGTTGTCAGGATCACCTGGAACATAGTGGGCACTTAATAACTTCCTTCCCTGTGCCTCCCAGTTTAATCTCTGAAGGCTAGCTTGCTCATGATGTTCAAACATTACAGACATGTCATTTGAACATTCAGTGTTCATGGACAGATTCCCACAACCTGATAAAAATGATGGCACTACTTAATTTGTGAATTTAAAGTTATGCCAATCTAATTACAAAAGGAATGCTGGGTAAAAATATATCAAATTAATATAGTGAAACAAAAAGTTGAGAGCATTGAAGGAAATGATCTATAAAGTTCAGGATGACAGAGTCTACCATTACAAAAACTCAAGATTATCCTATCAAGTAGACATGAAAACTACTTGCTATTAGTTTTAAAAGACAGAAAAGTTGGTCAATGGCATGTGTCATATAAGAAAGACCTAAAAGCATATGCATACAGCAGCTTCGTTTTGTATCAACCCAAGAGCAAAACTAATGAGGGAGGGGTCTTTATTTGATATAAGCTGCTAGAGGAAAATTTACCGGAAAATCTAAAAAAAAAAAATTTAATGGATACCCAGAGATAAGATTGTGTTGGTCTGGGACTATAAGTATTATTTACATTTTCCATTTCTTTCAGATTGGAAGATTCAGCAAGAATCCATGGAGTCATCTCAAAATCTGGACATTTCAGTGGCAGAAACATCACTAGAAAGACTTGTAATGGACGGTTCGTTTTTCTCCAAATTCAGAAAAGCCTGGGAATGTGATGGCAACTTAGAGAGGCAAAAGGACTCTGGGGAGAAACATTGTTGGCCAGTCAAAACCATGCCAAAGAAACTTGCTAGCCTATCAAGAAGCCATGACTGGAACAGGCACAGTGGAATCTTTAATCCTGGGCTCGGGCTTTTCCCACAATCAAGAGGAGGAAAGAGTCCTGCTGTGTGTGACACACACAAAACGAGCTTCCAGCAGTGTACAGATGTAAGAAAATGGGATGGAATGTACTCAAAGAAGATGCTTTCTAACTATAATGGAAACAGGAAAATTTTGAACTATAATTCAGGCCTTATTGAAAATTGTAAAATCTATACTGGAGAAAACCTTTTTGAATTTAGTGAATGTGGGGATACCTTCCATCAGAGCACAGGGCTGACTGAGTATCAAACAATTCACTCTGGAGAAAAACCTTATACGCGTAACGTATCTGAGAGCGCTGATAGACTGACAACTCCGTTAACTCAGCATCAAAGAACTGATCTAGGAAAGACACCTTATGAATGTAATACCTGTAGGGAGGGCTTCAGTCAGAGGTCAGAATTTACTGAGCATCAGTTAATTCATACTGGAGGGAAACTTTATGAACCTCATGAGTGTAGGCGAGCTTTCCAATGGAAGTTAGTTCTTACTCCCCATCAGACTAGTCATACTGATGAAAAATCTTACGGATGTAATACATGTGGGAAAGTATTCCATCAGAAGAGAGGATTTATTCAGCATCAGAGAAGTCATATTGGAAAGAAACCTTATGAATGTAATGAATGTGGTAAAGCATTCTCCCAGCGAGCAGGACTTACAAAACATCACACAGTTCATACTGGTGAGAAACCATATGAATGTAATGAATGTGGAAAGGCCTTCCGATTAAAAGACCAGCTTAATGAACATCAGAGAATCCATACTGGAGAAAAGCCCTATGAATGTAATGAATGTGGGAAGACTTTCCGCAGGCGTTCTAATCTTAATGAACATGAGAGAATTCATACGGGTAAGAAACCTTATGAATGTAATGAATGTGGGCAGATGTTCCCAAGGAAGTCAGCTCTTACTAAGCATCAGAAAATTCATATGGATAAGAAACCTTATGAATATAATGAATGTGGGACAACCTGTAGCCAGAAGACAAAACTTACTCAACACCAAAGAATTCATCATGGAGAGAAATTTTATGAAAGTGACCAACAACAAATAATTACAAATACTGACGAACCTTATAAATGTGGGAAATCCTTTTGCAGGCCATCAAACCTTACTGGACATGAAAGAATTCATACTAGTGAGAAATCTTTTCATTGTAATGAATGTGGTAGGGCTTTCTGCTGGATTACAGCTCTTATTAAACATCAGAGAATCCATACTGGTGAGAAACCTTATATATGTAATGAATGTGGGAAGACCTTCAGATGGAGTACATCTCTTACTAAACACAGGAGAATTCACACTGGTGAGAAGCCTTATATATGTAATGGGTGTGGAAAAGCCTTCTCCAATCGATCAAACCTTATTGAACATGAGAGAATTCATACTGGGGAGAAACCTTTTGAATGTAACGACTGTGGGAAGGCCTTTTACTGGAGTACAGCTCTTACTAAACATCAACGAATTCATACGGGTGAAAAACCTTATGAATGTAATGACTGTGGAAAAGCTTTCCGATGGAGTACAGCTCTTAACAAACATCAGAGAGTGCATACGGGTGAAAAGCCTTATGAATGTAATGAATGTGGGAAAGCCTTTTTCTGGAGTGCTGCTCTTACTCTCCATCAGAGAATTCATACTGGTGAGAAACCTTATGAATGTAGTGAATGTGGGAAGGCTTTCCGCTGGAGTGCAGCTCTTAGTAAACACCAGAGAGTTCATACCGGTGAGAAACCTTATGAATGCCATGAATGTGGGAAGACCTTCTACTGGAGCATCGCTCTTACTAAACACCAGAGGAGTCACACTGGTGAAAAGCCTTATGAATGTAGTGAATGTGGGAAAGCCTTTCAACTAAAAGGACAGCTTACTCAGCATCAGACAGTTCACACTGGTGAGAAACCTTATGAATGTAGTGAATGTGGAAAGGCCTTCAGTCGGAAGATAAGACTTATTCAACATCAGAGAATTCATACTGGTGAGAAACCATATGAATGTGATGAATGTGGGAAAGCCTTTCGACTAAAACCACAGCTTAATCAACATCAGATAATTCATACTGGTGAGAAACCTTATGAATGTAATGAATGTGGGAAGGCATTCACCCGAAAGGTTAGACTTATTCAACATCAAAGAATTCATACTGGTGAGAAACCTTATGAATGTAATGAATGTGGGAAGGCCTTCCGAATAAAAGGAAAGCTTAGTCAACATCAATCAGTTCATACTTCTAAAAAACCTTATAAATGTAATGAATGTAGCAAGGCCTTCAGTGAGAAGATAAAACTTATTCAACACCAGAGAGTTCATACTGGCTAGATTTTAAATGTGATGACTATAAGGTCTTCCACCTGAGTACCTCTCTTATGGAACACCAGAAAATTCATACTGGAGAAAACATCTGAGTATAATGAATGTGGGGAGGCTTTTAGTCATGGTTGAAACCTTAAAATACCATGGTATTCATACTGGAAAGGAAACTTATGATTGTTAAATATAGAGGGTGGGGGAAGTGAGTCCAATACCTGACCACACAACTCAATAAGCATAAGAGAATTCATGCTGTAACAAAGTAAAATGTGGGAGGGAGTGCTTTTTTTTGTTATTGTTGCTTTGGGGGGGGGGGTTAGGGCATTTGGGGTTAAGTGACTTGCCCAAGGTCACACGGCTAGTTTTTTGTGTTAATTGTCTGAGGTCAGATTTGAACTCAGGTTCTCCTGACTCCAGGGCTGGTGCTCTATTTACTGCACCACCTAGCCACCCCAAAGGGAGTGCTTCTTAAACTCCTTACTAAATTCTTATAAAGTCATACTTTTCATAAACCTTATAGATTTAATGAATGTGAAAAGTACTTCTCCTTGAGGCCACATATTAACTATATATTTCGAAGAATACACTCTGGTGAGAAACTGCTTATGGGAATGCTGCCAGGGGGCAGGTCAGATCCTAAATTACAAAAGAAAATTCATACTGAAGAGGAAAATTATGAATTTATTCAATATAGAATGACTGTCAGTTGAGGTGAAGGGCTTAGGGAGCAAGAGAATTCCTACTGGACAGACCTTAATGATATGATGAACACGTGGTGGCATTTCACCTGGGAAGAAAACATACTGAACATAGCACAGATGTAGAGCTACATGGGATCTCAGTGGTTGTCTAGCTCTGCTCCTTTATTTTATAGACAAAGAAACTGAAGCCCAGGGAATTACACCACTTGCCCAACATTATTGCAGGCTTTGGACCTAGGTTTTCTGACTCCACAATTACTGCTCTTTCCATAGTGCCACACTGCATTAGAGAATACATTCTGGAAAGGAACTGGATTTAATGATTTGGGAAATGCCCAACTCCAGAGAAAACACGGCACTATTTTGAAGTAATGATTAAAAACTGTATTCATATAGTGAAGGAGGAAAGCCAAAACACAAAATTTTTTCAACATCAGGTAATTCATATGGGGAAGTCTCATGAACTTTAAAAAAGTGAGAAACATTTTGGCCAGAGTTCCCATATGTGAGAGGAATGATATTTTCTAGGGACCTGCCATGTTGTCTATACTAGCTTTTCTTAAAGCTTCACCCCATGCATGTTACAGCAGTTCTTTTCCTTAAGAGTTATTGAAACACTCCTGTAGTCTTGAAAGCCTAAGGATACTGGTTCAGGTCACTGGCATAGCTTCCTGGTCACCCTAGTACAAAGGCCATGAAGAGCTTCGCCTGCCTTTCAGAGATTTCTGACCGCTCCAATAGCGTGATCTCCACCAGGAAGCTACATTCACTTGAGTCAGCATGTCCTTTCTGAATCCCTTCATAGAATGTTCTTTCTCTGCTCGTGGCCAAACCTCGTGTAACCTGTTGAAGGACTACATGTATCTCATTCTGTTCCAGCATCAGACTTAAACTATGAGAGGATCAGCTTGAGTTGGACCTGGTCAATGATGCCAGCCTCAGCTGAAAATGTGAGCGTTGAAATTTGAGGGAAACCCTATAGATCAGGGGTTGGCAAACTGTCCCAAAAGTCAGATCTGGCCCATGACTGTTTTTTGGACCCCCTGTGTCTTAATAAAAACCTTTAAACAAAATTCTTAGCTCATGGCTGTAAAAAAAATAGGTGGTGGGCCATAGTTTGTTTATTCTTTTTTAAATTTTTTTCTTAATCTAAAATTTTTAATAAGACACTAATGTCTACCTAATATGAAGAGGGAATCCTGTATATGGGTATACCTTAAGAGATATTGCAAGTTCAGTTCCAGACCATTGCAACAGAGTGAATCACAATTTTTTATTTCCCTGTGTGTATAAAATACTTTGATTAAAAATACTAGGAAGGTGGCTTGCACAGGCAGGGATACCTTCCTGGTTTTTCAAAATTTCCCTGGTTATAATGAATAGATTCCCCACAGGGGTAAGGGTAGGTAGGTCTTTACCTCCTTTTTCCACAGTCACCTCCTTGTGCAATACTGGCATAAGTAGCAGGCCACCTAAACTGGCTCCTTCTTCCTCTTCTCCTATCTCACCTAAAATAGCTGCTTTTGTAGTTGAGGCCAAGCCATGAACTCTGAGTCTGATCCATACACCCAAAGCTGCAGGGAAGATATTAAAATATGGACTGCTCAGCACAGATACGTCGCCTTCCTCATTGTCCGTTCTGAACTTCCTCTCTGGTACACAGTAACTAGTCTTGAATGTGTTTGGTAGGAGTCAGTTTTTCCCAGAATGTGATTATCCTCTAGATAAGCTGACCATGGATTTCCAAAAGCACAGACCTGAGATTCTTTCCGCTGAAGTAGAGCTGACTACCCCATAATAACTGTGAGCACTTTCCTGGCCACAGACTTAACCCGTCACTGCCACACCATCAATTCGATACCAGCTGGGACTGCCCTGATTTCATTGCCCAGGCCTAAAGCTCTGGGAAGCAGAGGCCTCACCCCAAGGATGCAGGGGAAATGGGGCACAGCACTGCATTCCCTGCTAAACTTAGCTGAACTTAGCAACTAGGGGCAAGGAAGCATCCCCACGGTCTCTGAATTCTTCATCTATCTTCTCAACTGAAAAATACCTCCCTCACGCATTTTAATGCATCCTCCTCCTCTTCATCTTCTGAGTTCTTGTGGCCAGAGGCTGAATATGCCTGCTTGCTGGAGGGACTTGTCCAAGGGGCACCATTCACCCCCTCCCCCATCACTGCAGCTCTCAGAAGCCCAGGGGGACTTGGGCTGCGTGCTTTCGGCCTTGTCACTTCGCAGCAGCAATGTGTACTCCAAAGGCTTCTCTGGTGCACGGCACTGGATGATGCATCTGTGATTGCACTGTGATTTTTCACCCCTTAGCTGGCCTCCATGTTGGCAATGATTTCCTCACAGCCACCTGAGCTGTCATCCACAGAGGAAGGTCCCTCTTTTTACTCTCAGGCTGTGCACTTGCCATCTGTCCACACATTCCCAGGCAGAGTGCTCAGGAGCTAGGCAGTGTCACAGGTGAAGGGATTGCCCACTAATGACCTTCAAAAGTGTGGGGCACCTGGGTGGTTCCTCCCCATCTCCACGTGGAGGCCCCAAGTGCTGGCTAGTTTGTTTATTCTTGCTATAAATGAAGCAGACCCCTCTATTGTAGATAGTAGTATATCTACATTATATATTATCTCATAGTGATTATTTCAAACATTTTCCTCTTCAGATCCCAGAACACTTGCCAATCATAACTCCCCAAACTTACAACATCCCATTTAGAGTTATAATTACTGAAGAAATTGGGGGCATTCATATAGAAACTCACTTCCTGAACTCTGCTACTTTAAAATTCCTGAAGATCGTCAAGTATCATCGTCTATGGGTCACTGAAGAAAAGCTCTTTGTTTTGCCCCTGAATCCTTTCCCACCCGTCTACCCCAGGACAATTAGCCCACTGATGGTTCAGCTTGGATCTATTCCTTTCAATTAGTTCTTCAGCAGTCTATTGAAATTATTCAATACAATTAACTAAACATTTATTGAGTACCACTATATACAAGCCACTATGCTAGGTCCAGGGAATAAAAAAAAATTAAAAATCAAACCAATCTCAAGCTTACAGGAACATACATTTTGCTAGGCTATACATAAGAAAATAACTTGAGGAAGGAAAATAAGGGTCCCAATAGAAGGTGACCCATGAGCTGAACTCAGGGTGCAGCAAGCTGAGGTTGTGTACCATGGATTTATAGGGGGTGAAACTGGTCAGCTTCATGACTTTTCTAACAACACTCAGCAGGTCCGGAAAAAGAACTAAGGAATTGGAGGGTGGAAACTGCCTAGATACTAAGGAATTCAAAGGCAGTGATTAGCGAATGTAGGCAGCTAGGTGGCACACTGGATAGAGTACTGGGCCTGAAGTCAGGAAGACTCCTCTGAGTTCAAATCTGGCCTTGGGCACTTACTAGCTATGTGACCCTGGGCAAGTCATTTAGCCCTGTGTGCCTTAGTTTCCTCAACAGTAAAATGAGTTGGATAAGGAAATGGCAAACCATTCCAGTATCTTTGCTAAGAAAACCCCAAATGCAGTCACTAAGAGTTCGACATGACAGAAACAATGAACCATTAGTGCATGATGAATAAAGCAAACCATGGAGTCAGTGCTGAGTATGGACACAAATGAAGCCAAGATAGGGAAATTGTACAAAGAATCTTGGGCATGAAATTGGAAAACAGATTTGAACCCCAGTCCTGTTATATATATATCGCCTAATTTTGTGCAAGTCACTCTCTCTGAACCTGTCTATTTATTGATGGGAGATGGAGGGGGGATTTGACCTAGACTAATGATGTCCAACTCGAATAGAAATAAGAAAACTGAGCTATCCACAAGGATCTCTGCAGGCCATGTATTGACTCATATAACCACATATTAGTATTATCAATACTTTATTGGATCCTTATTTATTGTGTCAAACATTCCCTATTATATTTTAATCAAAATAATTTGAGCCACACTTGGAGTGTTGTGAGTCCAAAGTGTTGTAGGTCACATGTAACCCAAAAGCTGTGTGTTTGACATCTCTGTCATAGATGACCTAAGAAGTCCCTTTCAGCTTTACACATGGGATCCTACATAGATTAGGAAATATTTGCACAGAGAGTGTAACTTAATCAATAGGTTCTGATGAGATCACCAATAGTTTAGAAAGAAAGGAAATTATGTTATATAGGAACTTATGAGTGGGAGAGCATGGTTAAGGGCCATGAGATAAGTGATGATTAAGCAAAGGAAACTAAAGATAACTGGTCAGAGTGAACCATAGCAGATTATGAGCAATATCACTTAAGTTGATGGAGAGCAGACAATCCAAAACCCTAACACCAAAAAAAGGGTTATCAGAAAATACAAAATATGTAATTTTGAATATGTGAAATTAAAAAGTCTTACGTGAAAATGCAGCTAAGGAAAAAAGGAATAGTTTTGGTTGGAGAAAACATATCTTTGCATCACATATCTCTGATGATCTCAAGATTTATATGAAATAAATAAAAAAATATAAGTCCAAGATTTATTTCTGAATAGATAAGGGGTCAAAAGATGAAAAATCTCTCAATAAAACAAAGTAGGCAGCTAATAAACAGACAGTTGATCCAAATTACTATTAATAAGAAAGGTATGCATTAGAATAACCCTGAAGTTTTATCTCTCTCCAAGAAAACTGGCAAAGATGACAATACAAAAACATTCAGTTTTACAGATATTATGGACACAGTCTCATAAATATAGGGTTAGTGAATCTGAGAATTGGTCTAATCATTATGGAAATGAATTTGGAATTAGGTTGAAAGGTGACTAAAAATATCCATACCCTTTAACACATGGATCCCACTGCTAGCTAAGTACTTCAAGAATGTCAGAGCAGAAAGAAAGAGATCATATATATGTAAACAAAACAAACCATCACACTTCTTGTGGTAGCAAAAAACTGGAAACAATATAAATGTCCCTTGTTTGGGGAATGACTTCTGGAATTGTAGTACTTGAATATAATGGAATATTAGTTTAAGAAATGAAGGATATCAGGGCAGCTAGGTGGCACAGTGAATAGAGCACTGGCCCTGGAGTCAGGAGGACCTGAGTTCAAATTCAGCCCCAGACACTTAACACTTACTAGCCATGTGACCTTGGACAAGTCACTTAACCCCAATTACCCTACCTTCTCCCCTCAAAAAAAAAAAGAATTCAAAGGAGCAAGGGATGGTTTTTAATCAACTGATACAAAGTGAATAAGCAGATCAAGAAAACAATATACACAATAACCACAGTGATGGAGAGTGAAAGAATCATTGCAGAAGTATTTCTTAAGTGCTGACTGTGCTTCATGCACTGTGATAAGCCCTGGGTACATACGAGTACAAAGAATGAAATGATCCTTACAGGGAATGTACAGAATGCTGTGTAATGATGGTGAAAGAGCTGAGACATGCCTACCTTGAAGACACAGCAGATTTTAGGGACAAGAGGTGTGGAAGGTTACATTTCTTGGTAGAAACTGGAAATATGTCATTCTCAATAAAGTCCAGTGGCTCCCTAACAGCTCCAGGATCTGACACGAAATCCTCTGTTTAGGTGTAAATGTCCCGTAGAACCCAGACCTCTCCTCTCTTTCCAGTCTTATACCTTATTCCCTCCACCCACTCTTCACTCTAGTGATACTTACCTTCTTGCTCTCCTGTGAGCAGGACCCTTCATCTCTTGGCTGTGTGCATGTTATCTGTCTGCCTCTCACTCTCCCTACTGACTTTCCTCACTTCCTTTAAGTTCCACCTAAAATCATGTCTTTTACAGCAAGCCTTCCTAGACCCTCTTAATTTCAGTACCTTCCCTCTGTTAATTATTTCCTATCTATCCTGTATATAACTTGTTTGCATGCTATCTCCCCTATTCACTTGTAAACTCCTTGAGGGCAGGGGCTGTTTTTTGCATCTTTTTGTATCCCTGACTCTTAGCACAGTGCCTGGCACAAGTAGGAACTTAATAAATGTTGATTGTTTGATTTTTTGGCTTTATGGAACATTTGTTTTTGAGATTTTTTTGTATGCTTCATAGTTTCAAAGGATGGCTTGCTTGGGGGAGGGTTTGGGATATATTAAAAGTGAAGGAAATATAAAGGTAAAAGAAAATTAATAAAAATTATTTTCTCTTTTAAAAGAAGAGCCATTATTGATTTTAGCAATCAGCACATAGTTGATTTCTGTGATTCCATCAAATGGTGGGACTGAAATCCATGGATTTTGACAGGCTGAAGGATAATCTCTTCATTAGAAATGAACACACACACAGAGAAATGAACAAAGCAAGAGAGGATTGTTGTTGTTCAACCATTTTCAGTCATCTTCAACTCTTCGTGACCTTATTTGGGATTCTCTTGGCAAAGATGCTGGAGTGGTTTGCCATTTCCTTTTCCAGTTCATTTTACAGATGAAGAAATTAAGGCAAACAGGGTTAAGTGACTTGCTCGGGGTCACACAGCTAGTAAATGTCTGAGACCAGATTTGAAATCGTGAAAATGAGCCTTCCTGACTCCAAGCCCAGTACTTTGGTGCTATCTAGCTGGGTATCTAGGGGTAGGTATTTAGAATTTTTGAAGGTTGGAATAGTGTAGTTGATTGAATTCAGCATGAATGTCCTTAGTTTTCTCAGTAACTTAGGAGGCAGTGTTCTCTGCTGAAATGTGAGGAGGAAGATGACGGGTTAGGGGTCTTAAGGAGTGAAGAGATGGTTTGAAATAAGTACTATTTGTGGAAATGTGGATAATCTAAAAAAAAATAAAATAAAATAAAAGGACTGCCATAAGCCAATAAGAGTAGTGAATATAAATATCTACTAGAGCCATTCGTGGGTGCTGTGTCCCTTTCCCTAATGGCACCCAGCAGAATAGCAGTGCAAGGAGGAGCATGGCTCATCTTTGGGATCGTTAAAAACAGGTGGTGATAGAACAGAGGCAGTGGGGGGGGGCAGTTAAATGCAGAGGTCAGGATGTAATTAAACTGGTTAATGATAGGACCCAAACTCTGAAGTAGGGGAAATGATAGAAAGAACTGGAAGGGATGGATTGACTGTGGCAACTGTAGTGGCAAGCACCCCAGCATCCCCAGGGTGGCTGCAAACACAGGTTCTTAGATCTGCTTTGCTAAAGGAAAGCAACTCAAAATGGGTTAACAAGCTTACTTTAATCAGTCAAACATATATTGTTTACCTGGTTCAGGAGAAAAAGGTCAGCACCCTGAACTTCAGAGTATACAGACAGGATTATCAAGACAGAGAAACAGATCAAGCAGACAGGTTTCCAAACTGTCCAACCATTACATCCATACCAAATCAACATCTGGGTTTTTCAAAGCCGTGGGGCTCTCAACAAGGGCTTCCCAGAGTCTGATCTGATCAAATCACAGAACACTTCTCAAAGTGAGCCCCAAAACAAAGCCTCAAATCAGAGTTTATATAGCTCTCTCCTGGCTCAGAGAATGTAACAACCTTCTGGACCCACTGGCCAATCAAAGTATCTACTGAAAAACAAGCCTCCCACCCCAGACTCCAGGTGCACTTTAGCCTAGGGGCAGGGAAGATATTTAAATTTGCATTTCCATTACAAGGAGTGAAAGAAGCAATGAAGAAGCAAGGAGTGAAGGAAGCGATGAGCAGAAAGAGGAATGCAAGCATTCAAGATCATGGAACAGCAAAAAAGCCTTTAGTCTCCCTGGCATGAGTACATCATGACAAACAGGGACCTTCCCAAATCCTATCTGACAGGATGATGATAACCCAGTTCTGGTGACTCCCCGTGAGAAGACGTGATACTGCCATATGAAGCCTAAAGCATCCCAGCATACCCAGGATTGATTCTTTGATCTGCTTTTCTAAAGGAAAGCAACTCAAAAGGGTTAACAATCTTACTTTAATAAAACAAACATATATCATTTGCCTAGTTCAGGGGGAAAAGGCAGCACCCTGAACTTCAGAGAATACAAACAGAAGTCACAAGAGAAAACACAATTTAGCAGACAGGGCTTCTAGCAGTCTAATCATTACATCCATACCCAGTTAGTCACCAGAGAGGGAAGCACCAACATCTGAGTTTTCAAAGCTGGGGGGCTCAATGACTGCCCAGAGTCTCATCTGGTCAAATCACACAGCTCTTCCCAAAGGGAGCCCCAAAGCAAAACCTCACCTCAGAGTATATATAGCCTTCTCTATGGTCAGAGAACATCAGAAGCCTCATGACCCACTTGAGTACAAAGTAACATAAGTTGTGCCTTCCTGAAAAACAAGCCTTGAACCACAGGCTCCAGGTGAGCACATGCAGCCTATTAGGGGGCAGAGTATGTTTTCAAATCAGGAAAGGTCCTCAAATTCACCTAGGCTTTTTAAGGGGCAGGGAAGATCTTCAAATTCCCATTACCATTACAATTGCCAAAGATTGTGAAGTTGAGCAAGAAACTTTAGGGGTACAGGCAGGGTTTTCCTCACTGCAGCCCATTGAAAGCAAAGAGTGTGGAAAAGAAAAATGAATTGGGGAATGGAATAGTTGGCTATTGATGGGTCTGATGAGGGATGGCAATAGATTATACGGGGTAGGGTTGGGGGTGGCTCTAATCTATGACCAGAGTCCCTGAGTCTGGAATGAATTCAGTAGGCCCAAGCAATCTTGAAGTCAGGATTGTAAAAGTTTATTGTTACACTTTACATCGGGCAGGGGTTCTTAGGGAACCTGCAAACTTAAAGAAGATATAGGAGTAGTTTTTAAGGAGTTGAGGCAGTAAATCAGGTGTCAGTTATGCTAACTAGGTGAGTAAGGGTGGGATTAGGGAGGAGTTAAGGAGGTCAGTGCTTAAAGGAACATGCACTTTTAATGTCAACTGTGTAGGTGTACTGCCCATAATTCACCAGGAAATAGCCCAAGGTGGGGCTACCTGGAGCTGTGGTCTTTGGCTCGAAATGTCACTAAGTCAGCTAGTGGTCAAGACTGACTGAGAAGTGCCTAGTCTGCCACCCATCAGTGTCATGTTTGACAAGATGGATGTTGGGAACCAAGGCTAACATAGACTCAGTATGTGTATAATTGGCTAAGGAGTTAACCTATAGAGAGTGCCTTGAAGGATTCATAGGTCCAACTGGCCATTTACTAAGGGGAGATAACATTTGCCTAAGCTAAAATGTTTATAGATGGTTTAGTGAAGGATTCATAGGTATAGCTTGTTATTGTTCCAGGCAGAGATAAACAATCCATGGGTTGTTGCTGGGCAGAGTACTGGCAGGGGGAAGGGGCAGAGTTAATGCTCTGAGGCTGGGGGAGGGGGGGAATATGATTTTTACAAACTGGTTTTACAAACTGATGTTACAAACTGATATTACAAACTAATATTACAAACACAGATCCCTGGCACCCCATGAGGTCCTTTCTGAGAACAGGCTTTCAGCCCCTAGACCATGACTTAAATAAAGGGATGTAAGACTTATGGCCAGGAATGGAGCATATTAATAAGGGCTAGTAAGAATGTATTTGTCTGGAGCCTTGCAAATATAATCATAGGACTTTAAAAGGACTGGGATTGCCTATGTTATCTACCAAGGAAAATGTCACAGAGAGTAGCTCCACTGAAGGAAGACTATCAATGGAGATACCCAGAAGTTCAAAGGAGACCAAATCTAAGAAAGGATACAGTAGTTAAGCTTATGGCTGACTTCACTGAGCTGAGGGCAGGAATGGTGAGCTGCCTGCATCCGGACCTGGGCAGAGGCCAGGAGTGGCTGCTGCCTTTGGAAGGAGAAGAAACCCAGGAGTTTAGAATTCAGCCACCAGAAAAGATAAGGACTGTGCAAAGCAGGGGCACTGAATGTGTTTCCTTGCTGCATCCCACAGTTTGGGACCCAGGGGGAGGATGGACTTGTGACTATGGTGGGTAGGGTGAAGTGCAGTGGATCCCCAAGTGATGGGGTGCTTGGGATGTATATTTGTAACATTAGTCTGTAAAACTTTGTAACATCAATTTGTAAAACCATTCTGTAAAATCACGTTTCCCTTTCCCAGCCTCAAACTCTGCCCCTTCCCCCTATCGGAACTCTGCTTAAGCAGCAATTTGTGACTCCTTTGTTCTTGCTTAATCTCCTCATGTTTCCTTCTGTCTGGCCCAAATCTCATCTCCAAGTTAAACTCCTCAAACTTTTATCTATGGACTGAAGTCACAAGTTCCTCTCAGTCAGCCCTAACATTTATCTATGCACTGAAGTCCCTTACATCCATCTGGTCAGTCCTGACAATGGTAGCCCTACCCTTTAAAAGTAAAAGCCTGTGCCCCCTTTCACTTGCAGGTCCCCTAAGGATCCGTGCCTGCTGTAAAGAGTAAAATAAACTTTTTCAACTCTGACTCCAAGTAAGGCTGAGCTGATTTCTTTCCAGACTGAATCGAAGGTTCTGGTCTTAGATAAGATCAGAGTCCCTGCTGAACCTATTGGGAGCCATCCCTCATCACAAGGACACCACCCTGTTGGTTTTGTTGCCCAGCCCCCTCTCTGGACTTGGAAGCAGGGGCTGGAGCAGTGTGAGGGGAAGAACAGTCTCCTCTGCCCAAGAGAACTTTATTTGGACATTTGTTTTGAATTGAGGTGATAATGCAATGTACTTTGTGTTTGTTTAAGGCCCTGTGGCCACTTTGGTAACTTTAGTTATGTATCTTGCAAATATGACCTAACATTGTTAATACTAATTCAAAAGTAGATTATCTATGCTATGGGCTTGAAAGATCTTGGGGCAGAATGTTATAGGAATGTAAATTTTTAAGATCTTCCCTGCCCCTAGGCTAAAGTGTATGAGGAGGCTTGTTTCTCAGGACATACTTTTTGATTGAGCAGTGGGTCAAGCCAGGAGAAGGCTATAGAAGCCCTGATGGGAGGCTTTGCTTTGGGGCTCACTTTGAAAAGTGTTGTGTGATTTGACCAGATGAGAGGCAGCCATTGTTGAGGAACACCCCCCCCCCCCTCTGGTAACTGTGATTTGGTATGGATGTAATGGTTGGACAGTTTGGAGGCCTGTCTGCTTGATATGTTTTTCTGTTTTCTTGTAGCTTCTGTCTGTATACTTTGAAGTTTGGGGTGCTGACTTTCCCCTGAACAAGGTAAATGATATGTTTGATTGATTAAAGTAAGCTTGTTAATCCATTTTGAGTTGCTTTCCTTTAGCAAAGCAGATCTAAGAACCTGTGTGGGCAGCCACTCTGGGGATGCTGGGGTGCTTGCTGCTACAATGGCCTAAGATACATACATAAACACATATACATATGTATGTATGTGCATATGTGTGTATATATAGAGAGAGGTACATATAGATAGGTAGATATGGACAGAGATAAATAGATAGAGATATATAGAGATGGATAGATGTTGGGAGCGAAGGCCGTCAGGCCATTCACCCATCGGACCCTCTCCCGCCCCCAGAAAGCCACCCCCCCCCAGTACCATGCCATGTGAATCTGCTGACCACAGAGTGTTTCGGCACCAGGTGTCCTAACCACAAAATGTTTCAACGTTTGTTTACAAGAATTCCTCTCCCCGCCCACTTCTTCAATAAGTATATAAGTCCTGTTTACCAGCAATAAAGATCTGATTATCAGACCTTCAGACCTTAAAACAAACTTGCTTGGTCTCCCTCCATCTTTCCCACCCATTTGCAGGCTGGGTCCTCCTCTGCCCCACGAATAACTTGGTCCTGAAGGACAGGACAGATAGATAGAAAAATATAGACAGATAGATAAAGAGACACAAATGCTGAAGTTTCAAGAAACAAGCAAGAGGCACTGGGGGCTCTAAGGCAAGAAGGCAAATTTGACCTTGTGTATCACTGAGATTTGGTGGGGAAAGAGGATGAAACTCTTGACTCAATGGATGTACCATATTTTTTTTTTTTAAGTGGGTAAAAAGGAGTGTGGGTTAGCATTGTGCATTACCAAGTTATACTTATCCAGGAAGCAGAGAGGGGAGACATGGTAAAAAGCATGTAGGTGAAGATCAGTAGGGGGAGAAATACTTCTTTGGGTCTCAGAATATAAGTGAGTTCAGGAAACAGCTCCGATGCCTGGCATGATATAAAATGTTGGTAGAGTTTGCTAAGACATTGGCTAGAATGTTCTCTGGGCCAAGTAGGTAGCACAGTAGATAGAACATTGGCCCTAGAGTCAGGAAGATCTGAGTTCAAATCCAGCCTCAGACACTTACTAGCTGTGTGACCCTGGGCAAGTCACTTCACCCTATTTGCCTCAGTTCCTCATTTGCAAAATGAACTGGAAAAGGCAATGTCAAACTACTTCAGTATCTTTATCAAGAAGACTCCATGGGAAAAATAGTCCAAGAAGTCACAAAAAGTCAGACACAACTGAATAACTAAACAACAACAAGAGGCCCCAAAGCAGAAGGGCAACTCCACGGCTTGTATTCTGTAGTTCTTCAGAAGTGGAGTAGAACAGGAAGAATTCTATTTTGAATTTGGTTCCAGAGAAGAATGGCCTCCTGGAATCAAAACAAGGGGAAACGTGGGTAATTGTGGTAGAGGAAAAGAGAGTCAAGGAGAGTCTGGTGTGTACCCTAGAGTTTGGGAAAGCAGAATTCAGAGGCTTCAAAGGAAGGATAGGTCCTATCCCATGGACTAAAATTCAATACAAGTCAGACTGATGGGGTACCTGGGGTCTAAAGCAATTTGTAAAACCAGTCTGTGCAGTTGTAACTGCAATTTGTATTGTAAAATTGTAATCTGTAAAATCCCTTTCCCAGCCTCAGGCTCTGCCCTTCCCCCTATCTGCACTCTAGGCAACACCTTGTGACTCCTTTGTTCTTACTTAATCTCTTCATGTCTCCTCCTGTCTGTCCCAAATCTCATCTAAACTATCTATGCACTAAAGTCACAAGTTCCTCTCAGTCAGCTCTAACCTTATCTATGCACTGAGGTCCCTTCCCTCCCTCAGGTCAGCCCTGACAATGGCAGCCCTACCCTTTAAAAGTAAAAGCCTGTACCCCTCTCACTCGAAGGTCCCCTAAGGACTCATGTCAGATTCTACGAATTGTAACAACAAACTTCTACAACTCTCACTCCAATTAAGCCTGAGACCTTGAATTCTTTCCAGAGCTATGGCAGGTTTTCTGGTCTTAGATAAGATCAGAGTTCCTGCTGAACCTAGAGGGAGCCGTCCCTCATCAAGACCAGGAGGGAAGATGACCAGGGTTGAAATGATGAAGACAAAGGGAAACAACTTTGAGAATGAAAAGTGGCATTTGTTGAAAGAGACCAGATTGGCTGCACAGGAGAGTCACCAACAAACCTGGATTTTAAAGAGACTTATGGAAGAGAGGGGAAGCAATAATGAATCTAGCGCATGATACCGGGCTACGGAATGTGTCGAGAAAGCTAAAGCTCAGAAGGAATTAAGGTTGGCAAGGAAAAGGAATTTTATAGCATGTAGAGAGAGCTTGCTACTATGTGCCAGGCACTTTGCTACATGCCTTACAAATGTATCATTTGATTCTCACAACAACCTCGGCAGATAGATGCTACTGTTACCCCTGTTAACCAGAGAAGTAAAGTAACCCGAGCAAGGTCACAAAGTTATTACCCGTGTTTCCCCGATAATAAGACACTGTCTTATTAATTTTTTTGGACAGAAAAACAGCAGAGGGCTTATTTTCAGGGGAGGGCTTATTTTAATGAACATTGACAGCCATTTTAATAAACAGGTAAATGTGAACAAAAAAATGTACCTTTATTCAATAAGCAAATCACTGGGGAAGAACAGGATGACACGCTCACTGCTGCAGCTCTGATTGGATGCAGCTCGGAGCTCGGCGTGCATTTCATGGGGGGGGTGGACGGTGCATACAGAGGGTACCATAATATAGCGTGTAGCGCAGGGGATCACCTTCACTACAGTAGCAATCTCAATAGGGCTTATTTTCGGGGGAGGGCTTATTTTAGAGGAATCTTACACAGTAAGGGGAGGGCTTATTTTTGGGGAAACACGGTAAGTATCTGAGGCTGGATTTGAACTCTAACTTTAGCCCCAGTTCTCTGTCTGTGACAACCCATTGCATCTCCCAGATGCCTCTATCAAGGTTAACTTGTTCTTTTTAAAGCAGTGTGGGGGAAAGAAGAGCCTCAGACAGGGGATAAGGCTCCTGGCCTAGGCAGAGACCATGGTAATGACTGATCAGAGAGAAGGCCCAGATGTTCTTCAAATCTTGTACTTGCTTTTTCTCCCTCAAAGAAAATGGCCTTTGCACTGGAATGGATGGAATAAAAGCAGAGAAGAGGAAATTAATATGCAAGAGGAATAAGGCCATCCACTGTGTTTTGGAATGAGGAGAGGAAGAAGAGTTAGCACATTCAAGGGCTACTAGATATTGTCATCTGGTTTACAGGGAAAACTCAGTATCTTCGAAGGGGGAGCCTTCCTTCTTTGGAGGGCAGCTAGGTGGCACAGTGGATAGAACATGAGCTTGGAATCAGGAAGACTCTTCATGAGTTCAATTGCAGCCTCAGACACTCAGACTCGGAAGTCACAACCCTAATTACCTCAGTTCAAGGAATCTTTGACAAGAAAGCCCCCAGATGGGGTCACATGCTCAAGAGGAGGTAGGCAGAAAATCCCTTGTTAGGGTTATGGTTGCAGTGACTCATCAGGGACTATATTGTAGACATGAACACTGAGGTCTTTGGAGACCTCTCTGCAGGTTTCTGTGTATAAAGCTAAAAGAAAGCAAAATGACTTGTCTCACTCACTCAGTGCAGTTACAATTAGACAGCATCCTGCCTTATCCCATCTCTTGTGCCTAGTGGTCCAGACCTCAAGATCCCCCCCCATTTTATATAACCTAGGGAAATGGCTTAGCCCCCCTTAATTAACATGTTCCCTTTATCCTTCGATGGTTCAAGCAACTCCTTGTGAGTCACAGTTGGGGGAAGTAAAGGCACAGGTGCATTTCTTATTGAGTATGTGGGGGAGATGACATTGTCTTTTTACAACATCAGCAAACAGGAATTCCCATGGGAAAGGGGGGATCCTTTGGTTGACTTGGTAGGGCTTCTGAGGTCCTGGATGAAGGTTGAAGGTGAGGGTTCATGAAGCCCTTACAGAAGGTGATAGCCCTTAAGTGGACATTTTAAAGAGACCAAATTTGGGGGAATCCTCTATTTTTGCTGGTGTAATGGGAATGGCAATTTGAAGATCTTCTCTGCCCCTTAATAGCCCTAGGGGGAGTTTGAAGACCTCCCCAGCTTTGAAAGTAAACTCTGCTCTCTAATAGGCTGAATGTAATCACAAGGAGACTGTGATGGAGGGAATTTGCTGAAGGGTGCAGCAGTCACAAGGAAGCTTCCCTGCTGTGAAGATAAATTCTTCCCCCTGATAGGCTGAATGTAGTCACATGGAACCTGTGTTGGGAGGAGTTTGATGAAGGGAAACTGAGGCCACAGGAAGCTGGGAGCGAGAACCAGAGGAACAGTAGGAGAGAGAGACAGAGAAAGAGAGAGAGACAGAGACAGAGAGAGAGAGACAGAGAGAGAGACAGAGACAGAGAGACAGAGAGAGACAGAGAGAGGCAGAGAGAGAGAGGAGGGGGGAGGGGAGGAAGAGAGAGAGAGACAGAGAGAGGGAGAGAGAGAGAGGGAGAGAGAGAGAGAGAGAGAGGAGACAGACAGAGGGAGAGAGAGAGAGGATTGTGAGTACACATTGATCTTGTATTGTTGTTGTATTGTTTGTGGAAAGGCTGAAGGATGCTGTGGCTCTCTGTGTTATGGCTTCTTAATATCTTTAGTACTATGATGGAACTGGCTTACTGGTTTTAGGATTTGGTTTTCTGGTGTCCAAATAAATGCTTCAGTTGTGTCCTCTATATGGAGAATTTGGTATTTTTTTTTTTGCGATCGAATGTCAGGTGATATTTATAGTCACAGTTTTTATCGTGATTGTGGATGCTGTAAATATTTCATTGGCTATACCAACATGGTTTATTGAATATTCTGCAAATTAAACATTACACCCGCTACTGCCAAGCAATTGCACAGGCTGGTCACCACCCAAAAATGCATTGTCTCTTGCTTACCATCTCTTAGAAAGCTGAGCTTCGTATAAGGTGAACCACTGAGCAACCTGAGATAAAGACTTTCTCCTTGTCTTCCTTTGTTGGTGCTTTCTCCTTCAAGTCATCTTGTACTTACTGATAAGTGTCAACATTGAGGTCATTCCCTCCACTAAAATGTAAGCTCCTTGACGGCCAAGACTGTTATGTTTCTATCAAGTGGCTAACATAGTACTTGTCACATAGAAGATGCTTAATAAATGGCTATTGCACGAAAACTAAAGGATTCATTGAGAACAAAGGCTTGGGAAAATGAAAGGCTCAGGGCTACAAAAAGTTGGCGGGCAGCACCAGGTTGAGGGGTTAGCTGTGGCATCAGTATTAGAAGGGAGGAAAGATGACCAGAACAGGGCTATTGCCTAGGAAAACAGGGAGGAACCAAATGCCCCTGGGTTTCGGTGAGCCCAGAGAAGAAGGGGACTGGAGTGTCCGGGCCCAGGAGGGAATGGTCAGGGGGCAGAATGTCACTGGGGAGGCTGAGAACTTGTGGATGAGTGATCAATCACGTCACGTGGACGAGCTCGTGAGCAATGAGGTGGCGTGACAGGACAGTTGAGGGAAACTCCAGAGGTTAATAAACTGCAGGATGTTTGAAGGGACAGCCGCAGCCCGGCCACACCAAGGGCAGGGGAGGGAGGTGCCGCCCCCCGCCCCTGGCGCCATCTCTCCCAAAGGGCCTGGACACGTGTCCCAGCAGGGGGGAGGGAAGGGTCAGGGGAGACCTGGGGGAGGCGCCAGGAGGGCGGGGCTGGGCGGGGCCACCGGCTCAGGTGAGACACCCCTGGGGGAGGAGGAGGGGCGGGGCACGGGGCAGGTCCCGCCCACGGCCTCCAGCCCATGCTTACAGGCTGTACGGGGCTCAGGACCATCTGCAAGACTCTGAAGACATCGGGCACGGCGGCTTTCTGCACGGTAGCTCTCCGGGGCTGCTCTGGGGACGGATCTGGGATTCCCAGCCTGAGCCCCTGCCTCCCAGCCCGGGCCGCACACGCGCAGACGCTGGGCAAGACGCGGCCAGGCCCTCAGCCGGGGGCAGTCTGCTCTACTGGGCATGCGCGGCCCGCACA
>NW_027186029.1:1998578-2009051 GCF_028583685.1 Petaurus breviceps papuanus
AAAGCACAGCTTAATCAACATCGCAGAATTCATACTGGAGAAAAACCTTATAAATGTAATCAATGTGGGAAGGCCTTTTGCAGGCGCTCTAACCTTACAGAGCATCAGAAAATTCATACTGGAGAAAAACCATATGAATGTTTTGAATGTGGGAAGGCCTTTAGCCAGAAAGTAAAACTTATTCAACATCAGACAATTCATACTGGTGAGAAACCTTATGAATGTAATGAATGTGAGAAATCCTTCCGTCTGAGCACAGCACTTACTGAACACCAGAGAATTCATACTGGAGAGAAACCTTATGAATGTGATGAATGTGGGAAGGCCTTCCGACTAAAAGCACAACTTAATCAGCATCGGAGAATTCATACTGGAGAGAAACCTTACGAGTGTGATAAATGTGGGAAGGCCTTCTGTTGGGGCACACAACTTATAGAACATAAAAGAATTCATTCTGGAGCAAAACCTCATGAATGTAGTGAATGTGGAATGTCATTCCACCTAAGAAAGGAGTATACACAGCATCAGAGAGTTCATTCTACCAAAAAAATGTATGGGTATGATTGAGGGAAGGCTTTGTTCCTTAGCAAGTATTGTACTCATCAGCTCGTACTAATCAGAAAAAAGTTATGTGTGTGATGAATATGGAAAGCCTTTAACCAGAGCACAAAACTAATTCAACATCATGTGAATAGAAAAATATGAAAATAACAAACCAATGAAATGCTTAAGCTAGAGTTATCATTCTTTACTAAAAATTAGACAATTAAAACTTAGGCAAACTCTTTCTCACAGTAGCTTTGCCAGCCCTATTCCTTCTCAAATCTACAGTGCCAAACTTATTACATGACTTAGACTCTTCAGTTATTGAGAAAATTCAGGACAATCTCCTAGATGCTCCCTTAGCTTGTCTACTTAACCATCTGAGGGCTATCAGTCATACACACTCATTTCTGTCACAAAGGCAAAAATACACTTTCCCTGCTTCAAAATTATGTGTTTTCTCCAACACCTCAATCCCCACCTTGCTAATTACAGGATATTACTCCAGCAGGGATGCATCGTCCCTCAATTCATCTAGATCAAGACATTCCCAGCAGTCTCCAGTTAAACTGTTCAGTTAAAAAAAATGCTGATTTTAAAAATGATATGCAACTCACTGTGCTCCTATAGATACAGACAAGCCCTGGTCTTCTCAGAGCTTACTTTTTAAAGCAGAGGACACTTCAGTGAGCTAGCACATAATGGGAAGATGGATAGAGTAGTCCCAACTAAGGGGATCCCGAAGAGAACCCAGTAACCGTGGTGAGCATTAAATGAAGCTAACAGGGTTTGAAAAGGTGAAGGGAAGAGTGCGTTTCAAGATATACAGATTTGTGTTGCTTTTCTGTGCTGGATACAAGGAAGGGTTCTATGGTGATGGATAGTCAGACAGTCATAATAGAACTACAAACACATGGCAATACAGCATTTAAAGGATTACTCCTTTTCATTCTTATGTACTTGGCAAACCTCAAAAACATGAACATTCCCTTAGACCATAGATTCTTCTTCTTCTTCTTGGAGGGAGGAAGGTAGGGCAATTGTGGTTAAGTGACTTGCCCAAGGTCACATGGCTAGTAAGTGTTAAGTGTCTGAGGCCAGATTTGAACTCAGGTTCTCCTGACTCCAGGGCCAGTGCTGTATTCTCTGTGCCACCTAGCCACCCCTAGACTATAGATTCTTTGGCAGCCTAGTCAATTCCATGGATCTCCTACTTAGGATTTTTTTTTTAATTCATAATCAAAAAGAAATGTTCAACTTTAAAAGTTGTCAAAACTAAAAGATGTAATTTCCTCTGATTGCCTGAAATCTGCCCATGGACTCCCATGAACAGTAAATTTCCACTATTTACAGATTGGGATTTTTGTGTGTTTATCCTAAATTTTACATGGCACTTTCAGCACTGCCCTTGTAGTCTCTGATCCACTGTAAACTATCATCTGTTCTTTGCTTTTTTTTTTTTTTATACCCACAGCACTTAACTCAGTGTCTGGCACATTTTAAGTGTTAAATAAATGGTTATTGACTGTTAGTGGAATGTAGAGTGTTTCAATAGATTGTGGAGTCTTTTAAATTCCAAGGTGGGGAGTTGGTATTTTTTATTTTTGGGAGATATACATAGCCACTGGGTTTTTTGAGCAGAAGGGTGACATGGACAGAGCTCTTTTGGTAGGAAAGTGATTTTGCCTGCTGCTGCAGCATGACATGGAGAGGGCAGAGTTGGAAGCAGGGTAATCAAGTAGATTAACATGAGAACCCCCAGTAAGTGAGGCATGAAGAAGGCTGGAAATGAGGTGGTGAGGGAGAATGGAGACAGTAGGATTGATATGAGAGGTGATGGAGGCAGAATGGATAAGACTTCGGAAGGTACGGGATATAGGAGCATGAGGGTGGCTAACAAATAATAAAATGAGGTCAGCGGTCCTTTCAGAAGCCAAAGACCAACCTTGGTGTCCCTGAAAGTTTAAATACCTTTGGAAGAGTGGGTATTCCTGACAGAAATAAAATTGGCTATTAATGAGAATGAATATTAGGATGAGAGGTGAGCTTATTCTAATGAGGAAATGTTAGAGTGACTATGTCACTTTTGAACAGAGACTCATCTCCACACCCAGATCATTCTGCCTCCAACAATTTATCCAAAAGCATCTATTTTCCACCCAGAACACTTTTGTTGAACAATGGGCTGGAAAATTCACCTAGATAAAAAGGTCTTTACCCTTTAATTGGAACTAAACTCTCTCAGTGGGGATGGGGGTGGGGGTCCCCTGCCCAGGACTGGGGATGTTAACCCAATCTCATCATCAGCCCTGTCCTTCAGAGGCTGCCCTGACCTAGCCTTTGAAGGAGTAAATAGGGAAAAAAAAAAACCCTGGATTCTTCCCCTCCTCCCCCCCTCAATATTAATAGGTTATTAATCATCATTTCTCTTAAGTGAGAAGGATCAATATAAGTTGTGACAATAAGATTGTAAACCTGGGAACCTAGGGTAATGGGGCCCTCAAAAGAAATAGGGAATTTCAAAGAAGTGGGTTTGGGGGATATTCTCTTTTGGACATATAAATTTGTGATGCCTGAGACGTGCTGTTTGAAACATTCACTACATGTGGATTAAGGCCCAAGAAAGAGACTAGAGCAAGTTATAGAAACCTAGAAGTCATGAGCATGGAGGTAATAATGAAACCCATATAAGCTGATGAGGTCCTCAGGAAAGGATAAAGAGAAATCAGACCTTGCCCAGAACCTCGGGACACACCCACAGTAGTTGGGACATAGACCCCAGCACAGCAGTGGATACTGAGGGGTCAGCAGTAGGAAAACCAAGAGGAAGCAAAGTCACTCCCCACCTTGGCATTTAAAAACCTCCACCAGCTGTTTCCAAACTATCGGTGCCAACCTAGAGAGGGGGGAGTTTCCAACAGGAGAGGGCGGTCCGTAGTGTCCAATGTAGAACAGAAGTCAGGTAAGATGAGGGCTGAGAAGAGACCATTCACTTCCCTTGGTGGTCGTTCCCCGCCGAGTCACGTGATCCCGGTACACGAGCCCCCAACCGTGTGGGACACAAAGACCCTAACCCAGAGTGACCACTCATAGACCTCAAAGTGAAGACAGGAAGTTTTATTAGAATCTGGCAAGAAGCGGGCGGTCCAGTCACTGGAACAATGCCCAGGAGAGGAGGCCGCCATACAGAAGCTGAAGCTGGGTTAAATAAGCAAGGGTTACAGACATTAACATCATTATTATTGAGGCTCCAGTCTTGTGGGATAGTATACATAATGCCTGAAGTTCATTACGCAGGCGCAGTAACAATCTTAGACTACTGAATCCCCCTTCAGTCTACCCTAGACACATTCTTATCAGGACTGGAGTGCCCCAAGGCTACGGTCTGTTCCTTGATCGGTCAAAGCCACCTGCTGCAGCCAGCTCCTTCCATTCTTCATTATTTCTAGGATTATCTAGGAGTTTTAGTCTGGGAACCAGGGTCTGAGCTTTTTCTCAAGGCTACTGCCTCAACTTCCCAAGGTTACTGCCTGGTCTCCTTATCAACAGTCTTGTTCAGCAATTCTTGCAGTTGTATAGAAACCTAACTCTTTTGTGGTAAGCTGGGTGAGAAGGGCTGAAGGCTTCAAAGTCACATAATTTCTAGAAAAATGGAAACTTAGGCCTAAGACCTAAGGACTTACTTACGTTACAGACAGTCTCTGAGCAACCGCACCTTAACCTGTCCCATACAGGCAGATAATGTGAAAATAGACAGAGACCCCCAGTAGCAGCGGGCCGCGCAATTGAGCAGGGAATGAAGTGAAGAGGGTTGGAGGTGAAGCACATCTCAGGGTTTGTTTTGCTTGGATATATTTGACATGAGAGCGGGCGATGGTGGAGGGGGGAGACTTCATTAGCATGGTCTTCTCGAGTTCAGGGCTCAGCTATCAGACAGATTTATTGTGGACTGAGTGCAGATTGCCGGACTCCCCCACTCCGGGACCCTAGACGAGGCCATCAGCGACGCCGGCGGGCGGACACCGTCAGAGACCAGATCGCGCCTCTCCCAGAGGGAATTCGTCTACACTCACCTCCCCCACCTCCCTCTCTCGGCCGTGGGCAGCACCTTTTTCCAGGCTCCTGCGGACGGGACAGGGAGCGGAAGGTGCTGGCGCCGTCGCCGTGGGGGGCCGCCCGCACCCCATCTCTCCTCCGGCCCGGCCCCTGGAGGCCCCCCGCGGGCGGGCACGGAGCGGGCGCTTCCAGCGGCCGGGCGCGGGGGCGCTCGCCCTCACTTCTCCCCAGCCTCTGCCTCCACCCCGGCTCAACAGGCCGCGCGGGCACCGGCACCCGCGGCCCCAGCAGACCCCAGCCCAGGTCGGGGTGAGGGAGTGCAGTGAACTTGGGATGGAGAGGCTTGCGGGCTGGGCATGCGCACTGGTCGGCCCTGGCCGTAGGACTACGTTTCCCAGAAGGCCCTGCTCACCCGGCGCCATGGCACCAAGGGGCGGGGCCGCATTCAGACAGGGGACCCTCAGGCCCTACGGCAGATCGCGATTTCACAGGATTGGTCGAAATGGGAGAGGCGGGAAGCGGACGTACGTCACGTCCGCCCTCGGGGCTACCGCTGCCTGGGGCGCGCCGCTTTTCCTGCGCTGGGCTCCGTCCTCCGTTGCCGCCGCCGGACCGCGAGTCTTCCGGCCTGCTTCAGGGAGAGGAGCAGCCGCAGGCCTGGCCGGCCAGACGCCGGGAGTCGGAGGCGGCGGAGCGCCCGGAACCTTGTTTCCGAGCCTCTGCAGAAGGGAGAAAGAGGAAAGAGCCGCGCCCAGCGCATGCGCGGTAGCCCGACCCGCCCGCAGCCAGTCTATTGGTCGTGTCCGCGAGGGCGGGCCGGCCTTCTCGACCAACCATCGGCCACGCCTGGTACATTTGGGTGAACTCTATACCCGCCCCCTCGCCGGGTGCTGGCGCTACCCTTTCCCAAGAGGGTAAAGTAGAGACTTCTCAGGGGCAGGGTCTTACGCCCCCTCCCCAGGCCCCGCCTTCTTCCTGAGTCCGGGAAGCTCATCCCTGGGGGGCGGGGGGGAGGGTCCCCGGGCCGTGACCCCACGGCCCCTTCTCTTCCGCAGCGGCCCCTTCCGATGACCCTGGCCCCCCAGGACACCCCCCCCCATCCGGCCAGCTGAAGAGGAGCAGCGGGGCATGGCCTCCGCCCGGCAGGTGAGGAGACCCCCTGGGGCTGGCCGGTGTTTTGGGTTGGGTCAATGGGGGGCGGGGCCTGGGGCAGGCCTCTTCCTCTGTGTGGGCGAGCTAGGCCCCGCCCCCCATTGCACACGTGGGCAGCCCGGCTCCTCCTAGTCAGCTCAGCCAGGGCCCGGCGCCCAGTGCTGGGGCACGAGGAGGCAGGCGGCCTTCGTTGGTTGCCCGGCCTCTGCGCGGTGGGTGCTGCCCGTCGGGCGCCCACCCCTGGCTCCGGTAGCGGGCTTGTGTGCCTATTGGGGTTTCCTGGGCCGGTTGGCATGGCCTTCTCCAGCCCTAGGGCAGTCAGGGGAAGTGACCTGTCCAAAGTCGCACCTGTCCGGAGCCTCGGGGGTTGTTCTTTTGGGGGGCTGGTGGTTTGCACCTGGGAAGATGGGGCTTAAAGATTGCAGGCCAAGCGCTTGCCCACGGTGCCGCCCAGCGGTTATGGAAGGGTGTTGGCTGAACACACGCTCTTAAAAATAAAAAGCTTTTTGAGTGTCGATCACTTCGTTCTTTGCGCTTCTGTCCCGTCCTTTTGCACATGGCCTGGCACGTCGTGAACATTTGCTCGTTGAAAAGTTGTTATTGTTTAGTCACTTCTGACTCTTCATGACCCCGTCTGGAATTTTCTTGGCAGAAATACTGGAATGGTTTGCCATTTCCTCCTCCAACTCATTTTACAGATGAGGAAACAGAGTTAAGTGACTTGCCCAGGGTCACACAGCTAATGAGTGTCTGAGACCAGCTTCGAATTCAGGTCTTCCTACCTAGGCCCAGTGTTCTGCACACTGTGCTGCCCAACTGCCCCCAATAATAAGAACAGCAGTTATGAAATCAACCCCCCGAAGGAGAGGTCAGACTCTTCCTTTGTCCACACAAGGCCCTTGGGAGAAAGGTTTCTAACTGAGCGATGAGTTCCTTCCCCTTTGGTGTACCTCTCTTGGGCTGAGAGAGGATCCACAGTGTGAGAGCTGCTTGAAGCTGTTTCCTTCCTCAGATGGCTCCTTGTTGCAGCCAGTTGTTAGATATTTTCTATGGGAAGTCATCTACCCAAATTATGAAAACATTTGAATCTTCTCAAATTAAAGATGTGTTCACATACTTTTAATTGATACAGAAAAGTTTTCTAGATTTCCTGTGATTCATTGGAATGGGTATGGAACACCCCTCCTCCTGTGCCATCTGGTCTCAGAGACCATTCATTGACTTTCCTCTCTACCCTTTGCCATTGGTTTTCCTGATCATCCATAATTTTGCCTTTCCAAGGAATATTTCCCTTTAATTCCTATCTTTGGGTTTTTAAAAAAAAATTCTTACATTTTGCTTTTATATTTTATTTACTTGCAATTAAAAAGCACATATTGCCATCCCATTAAAAAATGTTAAGCAAAAATCCTAATGTGGGATGAAAAATGACAATATGTGTAATTATTCCTTTTTTGCAGCTATTGCTTACTAACAGAAAGGAGAAGGGAGTATTCTGCTTTTAACATCAGCAATTTAGAATCGCTGATTTCTCTTGTATTTGACTTCAATTGGGTGTGTAGAGTGGATAGTCCTTGGGAGGACCCGAGCACTTCTTCCACCTCACATGGGGTCATTGCATGACCACAGGTTTCAAAGATCGTGTGACCAAAAATCTGGAGAAAGTCCTTGGTGGACCTTAAGGCTCCACTTCCATGTTAGCATGTTGGCCTCTTCGTGCTCTGTTGTTGTAACCATGTCTGTTGTCCTTTTACTATGTCTTTGCATTGCATAATGTCCCACGTTTCTCTCCGTCCTTCACATTCATTTTTCCTTAGGGCACAGTAAGAATCCATTACCTTCCTAAAACAGTTTGAGCATTGTCAAATATTTGGGTTCTTTTTTATGAATGGTGTTCATATGAATATTCCAGCACAAATGAAACTTTCCATTGTGTCATTGACCTCCTTGGGGTGGGAGTGGGATAATGCTGGGTCCAAAGGTCTGACCGGGTAAGTGACTTTTCTTGCATAATTTGTACTTAGAGAGTAGATGTCTGATACATGTTTACTGCCTGACTGTTTTAAAGAAGTACAGGGAGGCTTCTCTTAGGATCTCTCTTTTCTCTTTAGGAAGGTTCCAAAGAGTAAGGTCTAGACTTTGAAGGATATTGGGGTGATGGCAGGTGTTGGTGCAGAGGCAGAAAAGGGGACTAGGAATGGCTGTTAGTTCTTTGTTGATCATGCCCCTTACTGTTTAGTTTAATGTTCCAAATGAGTCTGTACTGGCATCAAAGATGAATTGTACTCCATGAGGGAAGATGGTATAAAACTTGTTTCTTATTTTTTTCCTGCATATAACTCTTCTTTGGGAGGAAGTTCAAAAGGTATGGGAGTGAGGAAGGAGAGTGGTTTTCAGGGATGGACCTTCCCTAAGAGGCTAAGTTGTAAAACTGGGTGAAGGAGAAGTCAAGAGAAAGACCTAGATGGAAGCCATGCCCAGGGTTCAGTCTGTCGAAAATCAGTTACTGGGAGGCAGTTAGAATAAAGACGCTTGTATTTTTGGCAGGAGCTCCCATCTTGGATTCAGGAGCTCTCTGGGCTCAGTTCCTTCCTCACCTGGAGTCAAGCAGAGCTTTGGGTTTCAGTGCTTCCCTGTCCCTCCTGGACCTGACAGTATCCCCTCCACAGTGTGCCTGTAGGTGTGATTTATCCTTTATTTGAAGACTTCCAGGTGAGGGAGAACCTCCTCTATTTTCCAAGAAAGATACTCCAGTTGTGGCTACCCCTCATTCTTAAAGAGATTTTCCTAACAAGCAGCTGAAAGGGTTTACTCTAGTTCTGCTCACTGTCTCAGCATAGTAAGCCTAACCGCTCTTATGTGTGATAGCCCTTGAGATCCTTCAAGACAGCTCTCCTGCCTCTGCTGAGGCTTCTCTTTTCCAGCTGAAATTTCCAGGGTTTCCTCAGGTTGTTTTCACTCACTGCTCTCCCTTGGGAAATGTCCACTTTGTTTATGTTCTCCCTGAATGTGACTCCTAGAATTGACCATAGGGAGACTGTAACCCCCACAGTCTGGAATGCTCTGCCTTCCTCAGTTTGCCTTAGTGACAGTGGCATTCCTGACTTGCCCATCTGGTTACCTCACTACCCTTCAAAATCCCAGACCTACCGTCCACCAACAGAGGACCAGCCACCTGACTGAGCCTTCCCAGTTTCATCCTGTTTGATTCAGCCAGGGCAAAGATCTTCTGGAAGAGGAACTTGGACAGCTGCTGGGTTAGCTTTTCTTCCCAATTGTGTACCACTAACAAATGTGACTAGCGTGCCACCTCCGCCGTTCACCAGCATCCCGACAGTACTGTTAGACGGCCCAAGACCTCCCATTGAGCCATTCTTGACTAGTCTTTGGGCCTGGCTCTTAGGCTGCCTGTTTACGTATCAGTCCACATTCTCTTTCCTTTTCTTTAAAAAAAATGTTTGTCTTATTCTGAACTTGAGAAACACCAACAAACACAGTTGTTTAGCCCTCGCTGCTTACGGACTGTTTTTCATTAACGTCTTCCAAAGCTGTTGTGTGTGTCTGAGTTGCTGCTCGACAAGCTTCTGATCTCCTCTCCTACCTGGGTAGGATATGTGTGACTGGCGTTAAAGTGTGGGTGCAAAGGGAGAAAAGGCTGGTCGGGCTGCTGTGGTGAGCTAGTTTCATTGAGTTTGGAAGAGTGGGCTTGGAATGGCCTGGTGTCTGATCCTCTGAAGAAACGTTAGGGTTTAAACTGACTGTGACGGCTGTGTTGTCTCTGCTTGGAAACGAGTCGTGTTAGAGGGGTAGAGAGGGGAGGAGTGAGCCCCGTGACGCGTGCCAGGTGCCGTGCTGAGCACTTGACGGACGTTCTCTTACGCAGTCGTCATGGCACCACTTCACGGTCTGTGCTGCTGCTCTCCTTGCTTTACAGTTGAGGCAGCTGAGGCCTCAGACCTCAGAGGTTCTGTGACTTGTCCAGGGCCGTACAGCTGAACTCAGGTCTTCCAGGCTCCAGGCCAGGCTCTGTGCTCTGCCCCACCTGCTTGCATCAGGACAGACGATGTTGCTGTCAGCTTCCTGATCTCCAGCACACAATGTTGGGGATGGAGAGCAGAGTCCATGACATAGTTGCTCCCTTGGCAAAGTCCCATGAACTCAGAAGGAAGATCCAGCCTGCTGTAGTGGGTTGAGGCCTAGGTTCTGGTAGCGTCTTTGATCCTCTCCAGCCGTGTGTGTATGTGCAACTCACAGGTTTCTTGTTCAGCCTTTCTTCATGTCTCTTTTGTCATCTGAGAATGGCAGTAATGGAAGTTTCCCTCCCTGGCTCACCAGGTTGTTGTGGAGAAGATGCTTGGCAAGCCCCCAAGCTCTGTCACTTTGTGGTAAGATTCAGGCTCTGTCACAAACTGGGGCTACAGGAGGCCCTCGGACGATGGATACAGACCATGCTGAAGCTTCAACACTCATGAGAAATACTCTTGACAAGTCCCACCAGCTTTGCCTGTCAGCAGATCCACAGGAGTGATAGCCCATAGGTAATCCTGAATGTCCTCGGTCTTTCAGGAATTGGTGACGTTCCAGGATGTGGCCGTGGACTTCACCCTGGAGGAGTGGCAGCACCTGGGCCCTGGCCAGAAGGAGCTGTACCGAGAGGTGATGCTGGAGAACTACCGGAACCTGGTCTGCCTAGGTGAGGGTGGCCCCGCTGGGACTCAGCAC
>NW_027186029.1:2009061-2047456 GCF_028583685.1 Petaurus breviceps papuanus
CCAGGTGCAGCTGGAACCTGGCAGCTTGATTGTGCTGCTTGCTTTTGAGCTTTAACCTCTCCCACGCTTCCTTAAGACCCCCCAAAGTCCTCCTGAACCCCAATCTTCTCCCATACGTCCTTCCCTGTCTCTGCGCTTCACCACAGAGTGTCTTTCTGAGGAACTCTGAGTCTCCAGGGCTCAGCCTTGAATTCTGTGCTTGGAGCTGTTCTCAGTACTCTCTCATTCTCAATGAGCAGGGCTTGAAGTTTCCAAACCAGATGTGGTCTGCCAGCTGGAGCAAGGGGAAGGACCTTGGATCCCAAAGGGAGCAGTCGCAAGAAGTTGCAGCCAAAGTGAGTAACACTGGTCATGGGAAAGCAGCAGATTCCAGGGATTCGGGGAAGCCCTCATAACTTGTTGGTTGACTTGGAGAGAAGATGGAATGTCTTTCCCAGACCCTCACTGTCACTCAAACAAATTATGTCCTGACCTCTCATCACTCTCAGGTACCTCTGTGTAGTCGCAGAAAAAGAGACCTCTAGACTGGCTGTGACCAAGTTGGAGTTACACCAGAGTTACAAGGAACAATGGGTCATGATTTTTTTTAAATTGGTACAGTTAATCAGATATACAAAACTTACAGGATTAAGTGTAGAAATTACCTTTGGGAAATCACAGCAATCATTTATGCTAAAAACCCTAAAAATGCATAAGCATAGAATGACCCTTTTTTGATACATCTAAGACCTGGGGAAGAAAGTGCCGAACCACTCCAGTATCTTTGCCAAGAAAACCCCTTGTGGGGTCACAAAGAGTCAGACATGGCTAGAAATGACTGAAGGACAACAAAAATCCAGAAGCTGGTATTGTTGGCTGTGACAGCGTAGTAGAAGGTATCCTGGTAAATACAGGTATAAAATAAGGACGTCTCCACCCCACTCTTCCGTGGCTCTAGAGATGCTAGGAGTAGAAAAAGAAGAAAAACTTAAGGCATTGACATGGAAAGAGAACAGACAGTTATCCCTGTATGTAGACACAGCTGTATACTGATAAAAACCAGAGAATAAGCAAAGGACAGAAATGAAATGGCTGATTCACTAAAGCACTGGGTATAAAATACATGCAGAAAATAATCACCATTTCCACAGAGTAATAACAGAAACCAAGAACAAATTATAAAACGAGAAGTTCTGTCCCTTTAATTCTATAAAGAAAGATCTTGGTCAGTGTTTTAGTTCTTGTTATGTTAGCCCATGGCTTGCCTGAAACTCAGTTTCCTTTAAAGCAGGATGCTTTATTATGATTTATTATTGCAGACAATTTTTTTGTTGGAGCTGTTTTCTAATTATATCTGAACTCAGAAAGAGTCTTCCTGACTTCAGGCCTGGTGCTCCATGCACTGGGGCGCCCCAGTGGCCTTTCCTTGCCTTACTGCTACAGAAATCGCATAGTTAAAAGAGGATTAGGTAGTAATAATCTAGTACTCTGCACGGTGTAGGTAGTAACAGCCCTGCTTTATGCCTGTTCTTTCATTTAGTCAACAAATTTTAAGCATCTGCTGTATACTAGGTACTGTGCTAGGTGCTGGCTACAAAGACAGAAATTAGGCCTTTTCCTCTGAGAGCTGGCATTCAGCTGGGGGAAAAACAACAGAAAGGCAGGCCAGAGTATTTACAAAGTAATGCCTTCCCTCGTGCACTCCTTCTGCACATTGTACACATCTGCATGGTGTGTCCTTCAGTAGACTGGGCTTCTGGAGGGCAGGCTCTGGGTTGTCTCCTTTCTCTGTGTTCTCAGTGCTTTGTATGGTGCCATACACATAGAAAGCGTGTAATAAATGCCTGTTAATTATTGACTGATTAATTTTGGGTTAGGGTGTGGTGGGAAGAGGCATTAGCAACAAGCAGGACTTAAGCCAGGTCTTCTGAAGAAAAGGGCACTTGAGCTGTGGGGAGAGAATTCCAGGCCTGGGGGAAGTGAGTGGAAAAGCTTGGAGTTGGGAGATGGAATGTGATGCTTGAGGCCAGTGATCGTTGTGTGGGATAGCAAGATCAATGGTATGGCCACCTTTGTGTGTGGCTGAGATGGGGTAGAGGAGGAGGTGTTGGGAAATGAGCGTAATCTAGGCAGTTTGAGGGAGTATCAGTAAGCATATTAACTGCTAGAATATGAGGGCAAGAGTGGGCAAAGAGACGAAGCCTCTGAGCCAGTAGGGAACTCACAGAGAACAGAAGCCAGCTGTCCTAGAGGTCGGTAGACAACGACCAAAGGAGAAGAGCTTACTGAGTGATGGTGGCAGAGGCAGAGCCTGCAAGTGGTAGATGGGGAGCAAGGAGGATTCCAGCCGCCCCGTCAGGACCAGTGAGTCAGGGGTGCATGTGAAACGGTGCCTTCAGGGGTGAGCCGGCTCTCAGAGAGTACCGGAGGAGGAAAGGAACAGGTGTAAGATGAGAGCAAGCTGTACCTGTGGGGCAGGCCTTCCAGAATGCACAGAGGGAGGGGTGGGGTCTTTGTGATGGGACCTTGGGCTTAGGGAGAGGGGAATAAGGGAGCATTTGGTGAGGATGGAGAACAGGGGCAACCAAGAGTTGTTACTTACTGTAGTCATTGTGAATATCAGGCTTCTGATGCTGTTTCCTTACTGTACCATAAGACAATATTCCCTTCCATTAACATAGCACATTTTGTTAGACATTCCTAAGTATTTTGAGTCAACAGAGAAGTGTGATGCAGTTGGTTACCAAAGCTTAGTGCACAAAAGCATTACTCAAGGAGATGTTGTATTGTGCAAGGAAACTTGCTATAGAATTAAGCTGGATGGGGCATCAGTTCACACTGCATTGGCTCGGATGCTGCCCTCTCCCCAGCCCCTGTCCCAAGCCTGCCTTTTCCTACAGAGGTATGTCATCTGGGAATTCAGGTGCATCAGGCTTGTGTGACAGGGCATTTGCCAAGTCTGTTGAACATATCCCTTTTCTCAGCCTTAGCTTTTTTAGTAGCAGGAACTATGCATTATGTGACTTAACCTGAGCCCAGTCTTGTACCTGTTACATCTGTCTGACAGTCAGGCTCTAGTGGGACATTGATAATGCAGGCAGAGGTTGGCTCCCAGGACCTGACTTAGAATTTGCCCAGGTAGAACTTAGAACTTAACTTTGGTTGTTTCATCATTCAGGGAGTTCAAACTCAGGTTGTATTGCAGTTGAATTCCAGTGTAATTGTCCTGTATTTTATTTTCAGTCCTTTGATTTTCACTTGACATCATTTGTCAGAAGTCACTTCTTGGTGACAGTAATATATTTGGATACAGGGCTGCCAATTCTGAGATGGCTCACGGGAGATCACAGCAGGTGGCATAGTGAATAGAATGCTGGGATTGGAGTCAGGGAGACTCATCTTCCTGAGTTCAAATCTGGCTTCAGATGCTTATTTGCTGTGTGACCCTGAGCAAGTCATTTAACCCTGTTTGCCTCAGTTTCCTCATCTGTAAAATGACCTCGAGAAGGGAATGGCAAACATCTCTAGTATCTTTGCCAGGAAAACCCCATATGGAATCAGGAAAAGTTGAACACCGCTGAAAAGCAGCTGAACAACAAAATGAAGTTAATGCTAGCATCTGCTTCTTAGAGATTTCGTAAGGAACCAGTGGGATAATATTTGTTCCTTACAACATGAGATAAAGTGCTTTCCAAACCTTAAAGTGATCTGTAAATGCTAGCTGTTAATAATGATATTATTGTACCATTAGTAACAACAAATAGGAATTCAGAGGAACTTGGGGAGTCTTCCATTAATTGATGAATAATGAAGACAACAGAGTAGGAGAACAATGATTTTAATAATACAAATGAAACCAGCACTAGAAGTCCTCTTAACTTAGTCAAATATAAGGACCAGTATTGTGATGACATGTACTTTTCTCTTTGTAGAGAATTGATGAGCTATAGGCAAAGGCTGTTACATCTGTGGACATTGTCCTTGTTTGTTGGTTTTGTGTAACTGTTTTTCTTTGTTTCAGTAGAATTTGGGGAGGGTAAATCATGGGAACTAGCCACGAATATAACCTCGCAACAAGAATTAAAGAAAATAGTAACAAAATTCATATGGAGGAGGAGAAGGTTAAAAATATTATTAGGGGCAGCTAAGAGGCATGCTGGATAAAGAGCTGGACTTGGAGTCTGTAAGACCTTAGTTTAAATCTGGCCTCACGCACTTCCTTTTTCCTTGACGAAGACCCCCAGTTATGTAGATCCAAATCCTTCCTACAACACGGTAGTAATGGGCTTTCTCCTTTTTTTCCCCTCCTTCCCACCTCCTCAGGATCTTTGAATTACAGATCTCAGGCCTATTTTCTACCTCACCTTCATTTATCTTTTTTACACTTAATTTTATGATCTTGGGTAGGTCATTTAACCCCTGCCTGCCCCAGTTTCCCTGTATGTAAAATGGGGGTGAAAATAATAGTACCTATCTCTCAGGGTTGTCAAGAGGATAAGAGATATTTGTAAAGCTCTTTGTAAATGCTAGCTAGCTATAGCAAAGGAAATAATTTAAAATTATAAGAGTTATAGGGGTCTAGTGTGACCAGATAGTATGTATTATCCAGTAGTAACTATGAAAACCATCTAATCCTTTTCACAAATAGTTCAAATTCAAATTCTGCAACCAAATGGTATTTTTGAACCACCTCAGCATAAACTGCTAGGGATGGGATCCTGTTTGACATGAATTGCTGCGACACCTAGAATGTAGCTTTGAGGAAAATGTAGCAATCTAGCAAGCTTGCATCAATGTGGCAACTCCTCCCATCAATGGAGATGGCAGTCCATTTCTTGTTTCTCAGTTACCTGAAGTATAGAGAGGTTGAATTATTTGTACAATAATTTGTACACTTCACTGTTTTTCTGTGAGAAAATATACTTAGTTGTTTTTTCTTGATAGAGAATACAACAGTGTTCCATGTATATGAAGAGGAATAATAGAGTGACCTTTTCTTATGTCTTTCAGATTGGGGAGCTAGGCCTGAAACCAAGGAGTCACCTCTAATGCTGAGTTTTTCAATTGAAGAATCATTCCAAGACATAATCACAGGGAAAGGTACCTGCATCTCCAAAATGGAAAAAACCTGGGAACGTGACACCAAGTTACAGATGCAGCAGAGCAAGAAGAAACATTCTCCACAAGTAAAAATCACCCCAAAGAAATCTCTCAATAAACTAAGAATCCAAGAATATAATAAATTGGGCAGAAGCGTCAATCGGGGGCTAATCCTTTTTCCACAACAGAGAATATATGTAGGAAAGAGTCTTTGTAAATATGATGCACTTAAAAAGTACTTCAGACTACATGCAGACCTAAGAAAATATGGCAGAATCTATGCAAAAAAGATATTTTCTAAGTATGATGAATGTGGAAAATCTTTCATGTATACATCAGAGCTTACCGAAAAGTATAGATTATATACTGGAGAAAAACATCATCAAGGTAATGAAAGTGGGAAAAATTTCCACCAGAGTTTACTGTTTAATCGACCTAATAGAATTCATACAGGAGAGAAGTTTTATGAATGTAGTGAATGTGGGAAGTCCTTCCAATGGAGATCCAGGCTTATTAAACATCAGAGAATTCATACAGGAGAGAAACCTTATGAATGTAATGAATGTGGGAAGACCTTTCAGCAGAGAGTGCAACTTACCCAACATCAGACAATTCATACTGGGAAGAAGCCTTATGAATGTAATGAATGTGGAAAAGCCTTTCGTCTAAGCACAGGACTTATTCATCATCAGACAATTCATACTGGAGAGAAATCTTTTAAATGTAATGAATGTGGGAAGGCCTTCCCTGTGAGTACATATCTTACTCAGCATCAGAGAATTCATACTGGAGAGAAGCCTTATAAATGTAAGATCTGTGGGAAGGCCTTCCGCCTGAGTACAGGACTTACTCAACATAAAACAATTCATACTGGAGAGAAACCTTACAAATGTAATGAATGTGGAAAGGCCTTCCGCCTCAGAACACAGCTTACTGAACATCAGACAATTCATACTGGAGAGAAGCCATATGAATGTAGTGAATGTGGGAAGACCTTTCGCCTGAGCACAGGACTTACACAACATCAGACAATTCATACTGGAGAGAAACCATATGAGTGCAATGAATGTGGAAAGGCCTTCAGTCAAAGGGCAGATCTTATTCGACACCATAGAATTCATACTGGAGAGAAACCTTATGAGTGTAATGAATGTGGAAAGGCCTTCCGCCTAAGAACACAGCTTACTGAACATCAGACAATTCATACTGGTGAGAAGCCTTATGAATGTAATGAATGTGGGAAAGCATTCCGCCTGAGCACAGGTCTTACTCAACATCAAACCATTCATACTGGAGAAAGACCTTATGAATGTAAGGAATGTGGGAAAGCCTTCAGTCAGAGGGCAGAACTTACCCGACATCATAGAATTCATACTGGAGAGAAGATTTACAAATGTGATGAATGTGGGAAGGACTTCCGATGGAGCAGAGGACTTACACTGCATCAGAAAATTCATAGTGGAGAAAAACCTTATGAATGCAATGAATGTGGGAAGGCCTTTCCCCTAAGCTCATATCTTACTCAGCATCAGAGAATTCATACTGGAGAGAAATGTTATAAATGTGATGAATGTGGGAAGGCCTTTCCCTTGAGCTCACAACTTACTCAGCATCAGAGAATTCATACTGGAGAGAAACCTTATAAATGTAAGGTTTGTGGGAAAGCATTTCGCCTGAGTCAAGGACTTACTCAACATCAGACAATTCATACTGGTGAGAAACGGTATGAATGTAATGAATGTGGAAAAACCTTTCGCCAGAGGACGGGACTTACCGAACATCAGACAATTCATACTGGTGAGAAACCTTATGAATGTAAAGAATGTGGGAAGGCATTTCGCTTGAGAGCACAACTTACCCAACATCAGAGAATTCATACTGGAGAGAAACCTTATGAATGTAATGAATGTGGAAAGGCCTTTAACCACAGACCAGAACTTAAACGGCATCACAGAATTCATACTGGAGAGAAACCTTATGAGTGTAATGAATGTGGGAATGCTTTTCGCCTTAGCACACACCTTACTCGACATAAGAGGATTCATACTGGTGAGAAGCCTTATGAATGCAGTGAATGTGTATTGTCATTTCGCCTGAAAACACAGCTTACTCAACATCAGAGAATTCACACAGGAAAGAAACTCTATGAATGTCATGATTGAAGGGAGACTTTCTTCCAAAGCAAACACTTTGCTCAACATCAGCTGCTGTTGAAGACAGAAATCTTGGGAAAATAAGGAATGTGGAAGAACCTCTAGCTAGAGCACAAACAAATCAGATAATTTTTATTGGAAGGTTATATGGATATTCTGAACATGAGGAATTTCACCCAGAAATTCACTGAAAAGGAGAGAATTCATACTAAAGGGATATTAGTGTAACTTACAGAGCAACTGTTCTAAAACCTTTGTCTCCCTTCTGTGCCTACTTTCCACAATCCCCATATGTATTGTAGGTGATTTAGACTTAATTTATGACAAAAGAGTCACAGTCTGATAGGCTCGCACTTCAGTTTCACACGCCGAACTCTTTGGAATTGTCAGGCATTCTTTCCTCCCATTTAATCTCAAAAGAAGAGATATTCTTTTTCTTTATGAATAGGGAAAGGTCTTTAGGCACAGAACAGAACTTAAATGTTATCATAGCATTCATACTGAACAGAAGCCTTTTCACAATTAAAATAGGAAGACCTTCCACATGAGCACATACTTAATACTAGAGAGAAATCTTATGAATGGAATGAACATGAAGATTTCAGGCGGAGCTCTCATTCTTTTTTTAAAATAAGTTTTTATTGACGTCTTCTCTTTCTTACACCATAGTTATCCCAAGTATTATTCCCCCTCCTCATCCTAGAGAGTCATCCATAGGATAGTATTTTTAGGGAGGAGAAAAAAGAAGCACAACTGTTCAGTGCATGGAAAAAGCCCCAGATCTGTGCAGTGTGTGACACCTGTCCCTGTGGGCTTCCCACCTCCATGTATGGGCAGGTTGGGGGGGGTGTGACTTCTCATATCTTCATTCTGGTGTTGCTGGATCTTTATAGTTTTGTTACATTTCCTCTGGACGTTTTGGTGTCTCATCCTTTATGTTTACATTGTTATAATTCCTGTGTGTTTTCTTGACTCAGTCACACTTCGCATTCTTAACTGAAAATTAGAGAATCCAGACTAAAGTTGCACAAATGAGGTATGTATATTCTTGTGTACTTTCTCACAGTAGCTGTTCTTTTTTCCCTCCTGAAATCTCCAGCAACCTCTTTATTACAGTCTCCATACATACTCTAGATGGCATAAGACTCTCAATTTGGTGAGGAAATTGTGACAATCTGCTGCTTGCTCAGGCCCCCTTCTCTGTTCCTCAGAAACTATTGTAATGATCACCCACTTTTCCTTCTAGTCTAGAGGAAGATCGGTATCCTTGTACCTTGTCTAGGCTAATTCCTTCTTGTGCCTTTGATCCCACCTCCCCCTGCCAACTCCAGGACCTCATCCAAATAATCAGATACTCTTATTAATTTTCAGGCTATCCCTCCCAGTGTCATCTTTCCCAGCTGCCTGTAATTAAGTTCTTCCACTCTATAAAAGTTCATCACGTGCACATTTCCAATTAATTGCCAGATCTTACTATTATATTCCACTCACACAGGACCACCTTAATTCAGGTTCTTATCACCTGGCCAGTTATGATAACCACCCATCTGGTCTCCTGGCCTGAAGTGAATGAATGAAGAATATATTCAGCATTTACCGTGTACCAGATACTATGCTAAGAGCTGGGGATATGAATACAAGCAAAGCCCTACCTGCCTCCATGATCTCTTGTCATGTTGGCACATGGCACTGAGGGAGGAGTGTCCTGGATTGGCTAGCCCAAGGGAGTGATGATCTGGAGTCAGGACCAATGACAGACACGTCTGTTCTAGGGATGATTGCTTTGGCTTGATGATTCTATGCAGCTAGAGCTTGGGATGGGAGGAGGGCATGTGCAGTGGCATGCAGATGGCCCCGGAAGAGGGCCAGTGGACTTGGGTCCTGGGGAGGCAAGGCTGAGGATGTGCCCATTGGTGAGTGATGGCCCAGGCCAGCCTCCACAGAGCTGACAGCAATTCCCTTAGAGCACGATGGGTCTACCTGCATGTCCCTGCAAGTGTCTTACCTGACCCCACCCTCATTGAACAAAAATGAAACCATTCACCCAAAGTGGTGATGTCAACCTCCAATAGCAATACCTGTGGCCACATGTTGATTTGGAAAAAGACAAATCGATGTTATATTGTTCTTTTATTTGTTTTGTTCAGTATTTTTGAATCAGATTTTAGTCTGGTTCAGCTGCCCTCTAACTTAGATCTCACTTCTTTCTCTGTCATCATTCTCCCATTTCCTCCACTTCAGGCTTCAAGGAAGAGATGTCTCTTTTTGCCAAGATTGGCCCTTCCATGTGTACCCTAAATCTCATTCCTTTTTGATTTTGCTTTTCACCTTCCCTCTAATATTCAATCTCTCCCTATCTACTGATTCCTTTCTCGATGGCTATAAACACTCCCCAATCTCCCTCATCTTTGAAAAACCTTCACTAGCTCCTACCACAGTTGCCAACTCTAACCCCGTGTTTCCCCTTCTCAGGTAAAGTTCTTGGGAAAAGTGGCTTCTACTCAGTGTCTCCTTTCCCCTCCCCCTCCTCACTTTCTTCTGAATCCTTTGCTATCTGGGTTGATACCTCTTCCTTAAACTGAAATTGTTCTCTGAAGTTACTAATGAGCTTAATTACCAGATCTGATGGCCTTTTCTCAATCCTCAGCTGCTCCGCAACATTTCACAATTGAATACCTTTTTCTCTGGGATACTCTACTCTCCAGGTTTTTGAGGTTCTCTCTGTCTGACCACTCCTCAGTCTCCTTTACTAGAGCTGCATCCATGTGATGCCCACTTGACACTTAGGGTGTCTCCTAGGGCTCCGTTCCCTTTTTTCCTTATGCTCTTTCATTAAGTGATCTTGCCAGCTCTCATGGACTCAGTTATCTATGCAGATGCTTCTCAGATCTATGTATCCAGCCTTAGCCTCTATCCCGAGCTCCATCTCCACACCACCAATTACCTACTGGACATCTCAAGCTTAACGTCCAAAATAGAACTCATTTTCCCAAACCCTACCCTTCCAAACTTCACTATTCCTGTTGAGGGCACCACCATTCTCCAAGACATCCACTTTTGCAATCTCTGTGTTGACTCTGACTCTATACATTCACTCACCCTACACCCTATACCTCAACTAGGTGCAAATCATTCTTCCCCCAAACATAGAACCCCTTCTCTTCATTCCCACAGCCACCCCCAGAGTTCAGAGCCTCATCACTGCCTTCTTACTGGTCTGCCCTTCTCATCTCTTCACCCCACTCCATCGTCCATACAGCTGCCAAAATGAATTTCTTTAAAAAAGTTTATTATTCCAAACTTGACAAAAAGTTCCATATACAAGGACAGAAAAAAGGATTTTATACGAAACTGAATTTATTGTGTACAACTTTTTAAAAAAGTATTTAATAAAATCATACTAATTCCAGAGTTGTCCTGTGTGTTTTGCCCTCTGAGTGTCTGTTCTATGTATTTCTGAAAATGTTTTACTAATGCTTTTTTCTTTGCTCCACTATCATTGGTGTGCCGTCCCCCCCCCCCCCCCAAACACACACAATCAAATGCTTCCCTTGTAATAGGTGCAAAGGGATTTTCCCAAAGTGCAAGTCTGGCCATGCTATCCCTGTACTCAGTGAATGCTAGCAACTCTTCATCATGTCTAGAATCAAAGACGAAGTTCTCTGGCATTTAAAGTTCTTCACAGCTGGGTCTCTTCCTTTATTGCCAAGATTCTTCATGTTGCTACCCTCCATGCACCCTAGTCATGCTGCCCTGTGTGCTGTTACTTGCATGTGGTGCTCCAGGCTGTCTCCACCTCTCTTTGCAATGACTGTCCCCCATTCCTAGAATGTTCTTCCCTCTGGCTCTAAGAATGCTTGGCTTCCTGCAAGATCATGTTCAAGATAACTTTCAGCAGGAGGAGTTTCCTGTTCCCCCCAGAGGCTGCTGCCTTCTGTGTATCATTTAGGTATAGGTTGTCTCCCATGTCAGAATACAAGCTTTACACTGCTTACCCTCCCAGTGCTGCTTTAGAGTTAAAGAACCTAACTAAATGAAAAAGCTTTTATTATGTGCTTAATATGTACCAAGAATCGTTCTAAGGACTGGAGATAAAAATACAAGCAGACCAGACATTCTAATAGAGGAAGGCAGCCCATGTTGGGCAGTGGTGGCTGGGAGGAGGGCCAGGGTGCCCATCAGGTCTTGGTGTGTATCACTGCTACTTTACAGATGATTAGGGACACTGGCCTCCTTTCTGCTCCTTGCACAAGACATTGCATTTCTCAGTCCACAGACCAGAGGTAGGCCCCCAGTATCCATGTGGTGGGCTGGAACCAAGAACAACCCACCTGAAAGAGCAAATCTAAGCATGTTTCATGTGCCAGGCGCTGTGCTAAGTACCAAAAATACAAAGAAAGGTAAAGGAGTCCCTGCCCTCAAGGAGCTCACAGTCTAATGGGAGAGACAACATGATTTATAAACAAGCTATAGACAGGATAAATTGGAGAAAATCAACAGAAGGAAGGCATTAACTTTCAGGGTGAACAGGAAAGGCTTGTTGCAGAAGGTAAGGTTTTAGCTGGGGCCCAAAGAAAGCCAAGAGGCAGGGATGAGGAGAGACAGGCATGGGAGGCAGCCAGAGTGGAGAGAGGAAATGTCTTGTGCAAGGGAAAGAAAGGAGACTGGTGTCCCTAAGGTGGCGGGGGGGAATTAAGATTTAAGAAGATGGGAAGGAGGGGTAGGTTATGAAGGTCTCTGAATGCAAAACAGGATTTTGTATTTGATCCTGCCGGCAATAGAGGGCCATTGGAGTGACTGAATAGGGGAGTCATGTGGTCAGACCTGCATTTTAGGATGTTCATTGAGAGCTAAGTGGGGCATGGATCAGAACAGAGAGGGAGTTGAGGCAGGCAGAGCCACCAGGAGGCCACTGCAGTAGTCTAGATGGGAGGTACAAGATGAGGGTGGTGGTGTCAGAGGAGAGAAGGTTACAAAGATGGAACCTATGGGATGTGGAAGCAGACTGGATGTGGGGGGCAAGAGAACAAGGAGTCAGAGGTGACACTTGGTTGTCAATTGGCGGATGGTGGTACCCTTAAAAGTATTAGAGAACTTAGCAAAAGGGAAGGGTTTGGAGGAAAGAGAAGTTCTGGGTTGGAAATGTTGAGTGTAAGATGTCTATAAGAGATCCATTTTGAGCTGTTCACTAGGCAGCTAAAGATGCAAGCCTGGAAGAATGGAGGAAATGAGAATTCTAGCTGGAGATAAGTATACAGAATCAAAAGGGTGAAAAGAAATTCAAGAAGTCATTTAGCTTATCCCATTTCTTCATTTCACAGATGAGGAAACCCAGCCTAGAGGTAAGACAATAGTTGAAAGTGATGACATTTCTTGTCAGGGCAGTATTCAAACTTGGACCCCGTATCTCCAAATTCTGTTTTCTTTCCACTGTACAAATGTTATTAGAGGAAAATCCATTCTGAGTTCCATTTTTTGATGCTCAGAACCGTACCACCATCACCACCTACAAAGCGGTTGGAATGCACTCTGTATGTAATGCCAATGGTGTCTTTTGACATTGGACCAAGCCTATAGCTAGGTGTGTGCAGAAAGGAGACAAGGGCAGAAAGGAGGATGAGGGGCAGAATGTAGAAGAGGGCAAAGTCCTATAGAACCACTGTAACCCACCAGGCCATCGGTTAGTCCATTGGCTATTGTCCTTTGTTCTTGAAGAGGACCAGAATCACAGCATTATGTTAGACTCAAGTTACAGTGCATAGGACTGTGGTTTAGACCAATGTGAGCTCAGAATGCTCTACCACAGATTGGGCACAAATAGCCCATGTGAACATTTGGGGTGGATTCTCTCAATTTGTGCATCCTACATTTCTTTTCAGCTATTTCAATTCTGCTTTGATCACAGATCAAAGAGCACAGCAACTTCTTTGATGTGGGATGCCATGCTGGGTGGTCCTTTGCTGGAGTCTCCCACATCACACATTCCATTTACCAATGGTGAGTAAAATCATCTTTGCAGAAGTTTTTGTACATTTTTTTGTGTTTTGACCACAGGGTGGGGATTCTCCACCTGCCATGGATTGGGTAAGCAATTAAAAAAAATTTATTTATTTGTTTTTAGTTTTCAACATTCACTTCTATAAGATTCTGAGTTCTAAATTTTCTCCCTTCTCCCCCTTCTCCACCCTCCCCAAGATGGTGGGCAGTTTGACATAGGCTGTACATGGACGATCATATTAAACATTTCAGCATTAGTCATGTTGTAAAGAATTAGAACCAAAGGGAAAAACCATGAGAAAGAAGAAACAAAAAAAAGAGAGAAAAAATAGTATGCTTCCATCTGCATTTAGACTCCATAGTTCTTTCTCTAAATGTGGATGGCATTTTCCATCATGAGTCCTTTGGAATTGTCTTAGATCTTTGTACTGCTAAGAACAGCTATAAATCTATCAAAGTTGGGCATCACACAATTTTTCTGTTACTGTGTACAATGTTCTCCTGGTTCTGTTTACTTTACTCAGTGTTAGTTCATGTAAGTCTTCCCAGGTTTTTCTGAAATCTGCCTGCTCATCACCATTACATTCATACACCACAACTTGTTCAGCCATTCCCCAAATGATGGGCATCCCCTCAATTTCCAATTCTTGGTCACCACAAAAAGAGCTGATATAACTATTTTTGTACTTGTGGATCCTTTTCCCATATTTATGATTTCCTTGAGAAACAGCCCTAGAAGTAGTATTACTGGATAAAACTGTATGTACTTTTTATAGCCCTTGGGCATAGTGCCAAATTGCTCTCCAGAATGGTTGGATCAATTCACAACTCCACCAACAATGCATTAGTGTTCCAATTTTCCCACATCTTCTCCAACATTTGTCATTTTCCTGTTTTTTCATGTTAGCCAATCTCATAGCTGTGATGTGGTACCTCAGAGTTGTTTTAATTTCCATTTTCTCTCATCAATAGTGATTTAGAACATTTTTTCATGTGATCATAGATAGCTTTAATTTCTTCATATGAAAACTGTCTGTTCATATCCTTTGCCATTTATCAACTGGGGCATGACTTGTACTCTTATAAGTTTGATTTGGTCCTCTATATATTTTAGAAATGAGACCTTTATCAGAGACACTGGCTATAAAAAATTGTTTCACAGCTTTCTAATATCTTCTAATCTTGGTTGCATTGACTTTGTTTGTACAAACCTTTTTAATTTGATGTAATCAAAATTACCCATTTTGCATTTCATAATGTTCTCTGTCTCTTGTTTGGTCATAAATTCTTCCATTCTCTATTGATCTGATAGGTAAACTATTCCTTGTTCTCCTAATTTGCTTATAGTCTCACTCTCTATGTCTAAAACGTGTACCCATTTTGACCTTATCTGGTGTACCTTTAGATGTAAGATGTTTGTCTTTGCCTAGTTTCTACAATACTATTTTCCAGTTTCCCCAACAGTTTTTGTTAAATAATGAGTTCTTTTCTCAGAAGCTGGCATCTTTAGGTTTATCAAACACTGATCCACCAATTCTTTTTCTTAGCCAGTACCAGATAGTTCTGATGATCGTTGGCAAGCAGACAATTTCTAGGACACCTTTTTTTTTAAGCTCCTTTCTCACACCAGGAGGTGAGCAGTGAAGTCCTTAAAAGGCAGCTCGGACACCCAGGGAGAAGAAGACCCTGTGGCCTGGGCTGCCTGTGTGCAGGGCAGTGACCAGAGCTCCCAGTATATCTGCACCTGCTGCTTCCAGGGAGAAGGAGACCCTGTGGCCTGGGCCGCCCATGTGCAGGGCAGTGACCAGAGCTCCCAGTGTATCTGCACCTGCTGCTTCCTCACTTGTCTGTCACCACAGGACTTTGAGATAGGTAAAGATGTATAGGTGATATCTTTTGATTCATGCATAAATTGGATTTAAGTGAGGCACAGTTGCATGAAGTCATCAGCCTCACTGTCTTCCAGAATTGTCTCAGTCCAATGGCAGGACAGAGTCAAGATGACTGATGATGGCTTGGGATGCAGTGGATGACCTTGGCATCTTTGATGTCTAACCAAGCATGGCCATTGGAACAAACTCTTCTGATCCCCCCCCCCCATTCCACGAGGGGAAATGTTCACATGCTTGGGGTAGACATCCCCCTAACTCATCAATGGTTTTGAGACCCCTCGGTTACCCTCGGCCTGGTTTAGCTCATCTGCTGAAACAGCTTGCCAAGGAGTGGCCGCTGGGCATGCTACAGCTTCTTGAAACCATGGATTGGGCAGACACCAGAGGTCCTCATCTTCTCCGAACGCGCTCAACTCCCTAGTCTGGCCCTACTATCTCCTGCTTCCCTTCCCGATTGCTTCTGATCCGGGCTTCCCTCCTGCCTATCCTATAGCAGACCACAAGCACTATGCTTTCCCTACTCCCTATCCCTAAAATCAATGCTCTGAGGTTTTCATAGGGATTTCATTGCTAGTAAAGAAAGCAATATTAACCGAAATGTCAGTATACCTTCCATATGGTCAATTCACCTGAGTGAAACTCCAAAGGAAATAAAGATGTGACACGTAAATGGAAGAATGGTTCATAGGTGCTCTTCCAGAGAGTCCGTAAATGTTATGGAGTTGATAAGGACCACTGAGGTTGTCTACTTCAACTTTGTTCTGAAAAAGAATCTCCTGTAACAAATCCAGATGCTGGTGGCCGCCGAGCCCCGAGGACACTCCTCTTCCTAAAGGAGTCTCTCTCTTCCCCAACTCCTGCCCTCATAGGACACTTGTTTTGAAAATTCAGCCTGCTCTAACAACTTGTACATTAGGGAATGGTTTCAGTAGAAGAGGAATTTCAAGTTTTTCTGATATAAGATATCATCTGGCAGGAAACTGCACCCTTCACAATTACTCGCAAGATGCAACCCTTGGGTCCACTTCTCCAAGCAGACTTCAGGTGTTTTTCAAGGAGCCATGGACAGAGGATGACTGGTCTGCACTCCACCTCCTTCCACAATGGCTGAGGGTCAGCCCCAGCACATGGGAATTTCTGGGGCACAGGCTGGGCTGCAGCCTGAGGCTGTCAGTGCCACCTCTATTTACTGCAGCACTTGTGTATTTCTTAATCACTGAATATGTTATAAAAACCATGTTACCATTTGTTCCTATCTTTTTTTAACATGTCATTGACAATGATCCTTACCCCATTTTCCCCATAAGCCCCATGGATTTTATTATACAATTTGCATTTTGGGGGGAACACATCACGTTATAGCAGAACAGTACACAAATACTCGAATATATTCCTCAATGTACTCATTCCCAATGACCTGCTTTACTCTGCTGCAGCAACATATATAAATTGTTGTAGCCCCCAACTGATAAATGGTCAAAGTTTATGAACAGTTTTTATATGAAGAAATTAAAGCTATCTAGTATCATATAAAAATGCTCTAAATCACTATTGATTAGAGAAATGCAAATCAAAACAACTTTGGGGTACCACATCTCACCAGTCAGATTGGCTAACATGATAAAACAGGAAGATTATAAATGCTGGAGAAGATATGTGAAAATTGGAAGACTAATGCATTGCTGGTGGAGTTGTGAACTGATCCAACCATTCTGGAAAGCAATTTGGAACTATACCCAAAGGGCTATAAAAATGTGCATATGCTTTGACTCTGCAATACCATTCTAGGGCTGTATCCCAAAGAGATCATAGAAATGGGAAAAGGATCCAAATGTACAAAAATATTTATAGCAGCTCTTTTTGTGGTGGCAAAGAATTAGAAATCAAGGGAATGCCCATCAATTGAGGAATGGATGAACAAATTGTGGTACACAAATGTAATGGAATACTATTGTGCTATAAGAAATGAGCAGAAGGACTTCACAATAACCCGGAGAGACTTATACAAACTGATGCTGAGTGAGGGGAGCAGAACCAGGAGAGCATAGTGCCCAATTACAGACACATCGTATCTGTGATGGCTGACTTGGATACACTGGGCTCCTCTCAGCAATGTAAGGCTATAACACAACTCCAAAGGACTCCTGATGGAAAAGGCCTGTCCACATCCAGAGAACGAATTATGGCATCTGAACGCAGAAGGGAGCAGACTGCTTGTTCTCTCTTCTGTGTTTTGCTTTGTTCCTTCTTTCTCATTGTTCCCTCCATTGTTTATAATTCTTCTTTACAACTTGACTAATGTTTAATGTAGAACCTCTGTCAGATTGAATGCCATCTTTGGGGAGGGGAGGGGGAGAAAATTTGGAACTCAAAAACTTGTGGAACTGAATGTTGTAAACTAAAAATCAATAAATTTAAAAGGAAAAAAAATTGTCGTTGCACGATTTTGCCAAAACCTTCAAGTTGTCCCATTTCCACATTCATGAACCTTGAAATTCCTTTATCTGATCACAACCTTTTATCATTGTCTCTCTGCCTTGGAGCCCTAACTGCTGTTCTTCAACCCCATTGTGACGTCCAATCCTTTGACCCCTCAGTCCTTTCCTGAGCCATGCATTGGCTACCCTTTCTCCCTTCCATCTGCATTCCTTGGTGAACCAGTTCTGCTCCAGACTGTCCCCTTCTCTTAGGCCCTCGCCTCCTCTCCTGTGGTAGCCAGGCCTCAGCCTGGGCTACTTCCCTCCTCTAGTCTCCCTTCACTCCTGTTCATGTGCTGCTGGAGAAAAATCATGAAACCATGCAGACAGGCTGTGCTGCAGACGTTACAGGGCCTTCACCACTGCAAAGCAATCTTTTCATACCTTTACAATGACCTCACTGGATCTTCCACACCTTTCCATTCCTTCTCTAAGCTCACATGGCCACCCCAACCCTGACCAGCTGAGAACATGCCTCGTATTTCTAAAATAACCGAGAGGCTCCTGGGAGCTTCTTCCTCTCCCCTCTTCCTCATCTCACCTTCACCCATCTCACGTAAAGAGGGGCCCATATTCTGCACAGCAATCCCACTGTCTGGTCTCCTCCAGCAGATCGCTCTTCTGCTATCCACCCCTCTTATATTCAGTCTCTCCTTGCCTGATGCCTACAGCTAAGGGACATGGTGGAGAGAGCACTGGGCTTGGAGTCATGAATTCAAATCTGGCCTCAGAGACTTAGGGGCTGGGTGACCCTGGGCAAGTCACTTAACTCTTTCTGCCTCAGTTCCTTCTCTGCAAAATGAACTGTAGATGGAAATGGCCAACAACTGCAGTATCTTTGCTGGGAAAACCTCAGATGGGGTTATTCCAAGTCATAGATGACTGGAACAAAGAGTCCTTTATTTCTCCTCCCTCCTTCCTGTGACTAAATATTGACAAGGCTACCTGCAAAAGGTGCCTCTGCTTCCTTTCCTCTCACTCTCTTCTTATCCCTTTATGGTCTGGCTTCCCAGCAGCCTTTGGCACTGGCCAGCACCCTCTTCTCCTTCAATCTCTCTTCTCTCTAGGCTTTCTATGACTGCTCTGTTCTCGTTCTTCCCCTATTTGTCCCATGGCTCCTTCCAAGTCTTCTTTGATGGTTCTTCATCTAGGCCATGTCCACTAATAGGGGAGCTGTCCCCCAGAGCTCTGATCTGGCCTCCTCTCTACACTCCTAGAGATCTCCTCTGTTCCCATGGTTTTAATTATTATCTCTATGTCGATGATTCTCAAATCAACTTACCTTGCCCTAAGCTCTCTCCTTGCCTCCAGACTTGCATCTCCAACTGCCTCAGTCCTGTGGACACATTAAGCTCATTTTAAAATGGTACTACCTACAATGAACCAGTAACTGTCTTCACCTGGGTCCAGTCTGCTGGGGAGATCATGTCATTCTCCAGGAAACTGGGAGGGCAGACTTGGACTCTTGATGGAAGGATTAATTTCCTTGATTGAATCTTGCATGAAAATGCAGCTATCTAGATGTTAGTGTAGGGTAGCCAGTCCTGTGTAACAGCATTAGGTTTTGACACATATAGTGGTTTCACCAGGTCCTAGCATACCCTCTGGAAGAGGGACGGGCATTTGTCAGAAGTACCCACATCCTGCACTCAGCCCACACACACTTCTGCCCTGGTCAGATTCCATCCCTCTCTGTCAACTTGTCAAACATGCTGGCCTTGGTTGAGAACCTCACAAAGATGGCCTGAATTCTCCCCCACCCCCTTTTGGAACCCTCTCTAGCCTCCCTCACAGAATGATCCAAGCTGAACGTCACTGTGCTGGTGTTGGGAATTAATTCCTTGAATGAAATAAATACTTACTTTTCCCCTTTTCTATGCTTCCCCCCCCCCTATTAATTGGGGCATATTTATCTAAACATTTATCAAGCACACTTTCTCACTGTTCAAAGACAATTGTTTAAAAACATTTAAAAACCTACAACTGTAAAGGCACTCGTTCCAATGATACATAGAATTTTGCTTTTGAAAAGGTGTATTAAATGATAGATACCTTTTGTTTTTACATCACAATAATTTCCAGACTCCCTCCTAACACACGCACACACACAGAGTCAAACAAAAACCACCCAAACGGTAACCTAGTGTGCCAATTATACAACACTGAACCCTGGCATTCCCCACCTCTCCCCCGATGAAGGAGATCTGGTTCATCTTCTGTTCAGGCTTCAGGATCATTTAGCATTCCTCTCCATGTGACCCGCACTTTTCTATTTCCTTTTCTGGAATATCAGCCATCATTTCTCTCCACCAACCATGGATGCATCCTGAGGCTTTGTCCCGGGTTTTCTCTCTAGCCCTTCCTCGGGCATCTTGGGAGTTCCTGTGGGTTCATTTAGCCCAATGGAATGATGCTTAAATCTATACAGCAAGCTGTAGCCTCTTTGGAATTTGAGCCACATCCTACCAACCTGCTGGGCTCTGCCTGGATGATCCTTCAGCACATCTAGCTCAATATGCCCCAAGTAGAACACATTCTCTTCCCTTCTAAATTGGCTTCTCCAAACACCCTATTTTGGTGGAATATACCACCATCCTTCGAGGCATGGGGGCCAAGCACCTTGGCCACCTTCAAGTCACTCCCTCAACCACCACATCCAATCAGTGTCCACCGTGCCCTTAGCTCTCCATCTCCTCTATCCAATCTATGAGTCACGGATAAGCTTCTCACACCACAACTTTAGCCAAATCATTATCCGGGCTCATGCAACCTTCATTGGCTTCTTTTACACCTCTAGCATAGCCATTGATTCTTAGCCTGCCATATAAAGCCTGATGCCCTTTCACAATCTATCCCAGCCAGGCTGGCTGAACATGGCATCCCATCTCCAGTCTCCATGTCTTTCTGTGGACTGTGCCTATGTGTAGTGTGCACTCTCTCCTTTCCACCTGCTTAAAACCTTTTAAAGATGACTTCAGGCATCACCTCCAACATGACCACATTCCAACCACACCCACCTATCAGGGATCTCCCCAAAGGACTTGCATTTATTTATCCATTTGTGTTTCCCACTTCACACGCACCCTCCCCTCTCCCTTGAAAATAAGATATTCCTTGAAGCCAAAGGTTATGTTGCCAACACCTAAGCACCAAGCTCGGACCAGGAGAAAATATTCAGTAAGTTCTGTGCTCTGGTGGATGGGTTTTCCACATTCATTATACACATAAGGTTTCTCTCTTCCTTAAAAAAACCAATTCTTTAGGGGGAAAAAAGTTATTTTTATTATGAACTTAAACAATAAATATGAACTGACATATGTAAAGAACAGAGTTTGAAATGGAATTTGTTATGGTTTGGTTTCTCTTTTTTAAGGAGGATACTAACATGGTAATAACAAAACTGTCCTGCTTATCTGTGTCCCCTCATTATGAACCAATGTTGAATAAGGTGTTTGTTCAGAAGGAAGATCTTCCCTCAGTCATGACATTCATAAAGTTTCTTTCCAATATGAATTTTCTGATGTTGAGTAAGCTGTGATCTCTGGCTGAATACCTTTCCACATTCATTACATTCATAAGGTTTCTCACCAGTATGAATTCTCTGATGCAGAGTGAGTCCTATCCTCTGACTGAAAGCCTTTCCACATTCGCTGCATTCATAAGGTTTCTCACCAGTGTGAATTCTCTGATGTAGAGTGAGTCCTATTCTCTGTCTGAAGGCTTTTCCACATTCATTACATTTATAAGGTTTCTCTCCAGTATGAATTGTCTGATGTTGAGTAAGTCCTGACCTATGACAGAAGGCCTTTCCACACTCACTGCATTTATAAGGTTTCTCCCCAGTATGAATTCTCTTATGCAGATTAAGTTGTGACCTTTGGCTAAAAGCCTTCCCACAGTCATTACATTCATAAGGTTTCTCTCCAGTATGAATTCTCAGATGTAGATTAAGTTGTGACCTCTGGCTAAAGGCCTTGCCACAGTCATTGCATACATAAGGTTTTTCTCCAGTATGTATTCTCTGATGTAGATTAAGTTGCGACCTCTGGCTAAAGGCCTTGCCACAGTCATTGCATTCATAAGGTTTCTCTCCAGTATGAATTCTCTGATGTAAATTAAGTTGTGACCTCTGGCTAAAGGCTTTCCCACAGTCATTGCATTCATAAGGCTTTTCCCCAGTATGAATTCTCTGGTGTCTAGTAAGGCTTATTCTGTATCGGAAAGTCTTCTGGCACTCATTACAAGAATAACGATTCTCTGTAGTATGAATTTTATGATGTTGGTAATTATGTTGAGTAAGCTGAGCTCTCAGGCGGAATGCCATCCCACATTCATTACATTCATAAGGTTTCTCTCCAGTATGAATTCTCCGGTGTCTAATACGGTGTGTACTTAAGCGAAATGCCATCCCACATTCATTACATTCATAAGGTTTGTCTCCTGTATGAATTCTATTATGTCGATTAAGTTCTGTTTTGTGACTGAAGGCCTTCCCACATTCACTGCATTCATAAGGCTTCTCTCCTGTATGAATTCTTTGATGTTGATTGAGCTGTGTTCTTAGGCGGAAAGCCTTCCCACATTCATTACATTCAAAAGGTTTCTGTCCTGTATGAATTCTCTCATGTTGAGTAAGCTGTGACCTCTGGCTAAAGGCCTTCTCACATTCATTGCACTCATAAGGCTTCTCACCAGTATGGATTGTCAGATGTTGAGTTAGTTGTGTTCTCAAGCGGAAGGCCTTTCCACATATATTACAGTCAAATGGTTTCTCCCCAGAATGAAGTGTTTGATGTTGAATAAGCTGTGAGGTAAGGTAGAAGGCTTTCTCACATTCATTACATTTAAAATGTTTCTCTCTGGTATATTTTCTATGATTTTTCATAAGTGCTAAATTATACCTAAAGGATTTTTCACATTCATTATAATTGGAATATATTTTCTTTAAGCACATTTGAGTGTATTTTCTATGATCTACATAAAGTTTGTGTTTTTTCTTGGTAGAATATTTATGGCAACTCTTTCCTACTATTGTCTGTTTTGGAAAGACAATTGGTCCCAGACTTAAGTTCCTGCTATGTTTATCATATTCAGAGACTCTCAATTTATTCGCAGATTTATTTACAATGACTTTCGATGGCTGAAAATATTTTTCTTCATTGCTTTGCTGGCTCTTTAACCTGGCATAATATTCCCAGACTCCTCCCAACTTGGAGATGAAAGAATCATCACTTTTGAGTATTTCTTGGGATAATTTTTCCATAGAAATGACCAACTTTGGAGATGACTCCTTGGCTTCAAGCAGAGTCTCCCAATCTGAAAAATATAAAAAATGTAAATATCCCCCATTTACCTGTCATTTAATCCTATCCTTTATTCTCCATCAAAAACAGATTTTCTAAACCTACTTCCTCCAAAAACTGCCTTCCAGTTTTTTCCAAAGACTAACTTTGCTCCCCAAGCTGTTGAGTTTGCTCCTAGACCTCAGTTATTTCATCCATTCCACAAATTTACTTTTTAACCAGTGTAGGAAGTTGTACAATTCCTGTTTTATGACATAATATTGAGAGATCTTTTAATCCTTATCCTTATCTTTTTGAAAAATTATTTCCTTTGTTATACCTGACCTTTTGTTCCTATTTTATTTTATTTTTTTTTTTAAAGCAATTGGGGTTAAGTAACTTGCTCAAGGTTACACAGCCAGTTATTATTTCTGGGTGTGGTGCTGAGTATCTGAGCCCGGATTTGATCCAGGTCATCCCGACACTGGAGCCGGTGCTCTTACTCACTGAGCCACCTGGCCGCCCCTAAGCAACTGGGGTTAAGTAACTTGCTCAAGGTTACACAGCCAGGTGTTTCTGGGTGGGTGCTAAGTGTCTGAGCCCGGGATTCGATCTCCAGGTCTTCTCAACACTGGAGCCGGTGCTCTTACTCGCTGTGCTACCTGGCCGCCCCTTTTGTTCCTATTTTAAAACTGTCTACTTCTTGGAACTGTGATTGAAAATAGTATAAAACTACAGATTAAGGTAGTATCATTTTGATTATGTTGGTATGGCCCATCCATGGATACTGAATGCCTCTCAAAGTTATCTGTTATCTGATATTTCCATGACAATGATATGGTATTGGTAGATGTGATGGCCAAGTTCTCCTACCCCCTCTTCCCGTCTCCTTTACCATATAAGTTAGCCTAGTTCTTTTCCCAAAAGCTAAGGAAGTTATGCCCAAGACTTGAATGGTTTAGGGGATGAGAGTTCAAGTCTGTTGGCTGTACTGAAGTGGCTTCCTGTTCACCTAAGGGTATGAACAGACCAGACCACATGGAATAGGCTGGGCAGATGTCCCAAGTCAGACTCAGCATAGTACAAGAGGTTATTATAACCTAACATTCATATAGCATCTACCGCGGGCAGGCATTGTTCTAAGGGCTTCACAAATATTTTCTTGTCTGATCCACACAACAGTCTTGGAAGGCAGGTCATTATTGTTCTCATTTTACAGATGAGGAAACCAAGGTAGGAAAAGGTTAAGTGACTTGCTAGTAAATGTCTGAGGCCAGATTTGAATTCAGGCCTTACTGACTGCAGGCACAGCACTCTATCCATTACGCTAATGCCTGGATGGCAGCTGTTCTGTGTAAGAAGTGGACAGTAGATGGAAGCAAGGTAGGTAACACTGGAGGAATCTGAGTGTCCAGAGAGAGCATATACTTTCACACTGCTATGATGATAAAGGCATCTCTGTAGTTTTTAGACTGATATTCTAACTCTTAGTCAGTTATCTATCATATCACCCACAAATACTCCTACCTCCTCTTTATCAATACTCAGTCCCTTAATTTGTTTTCATCTTTCTGCTATAGATAACTTTTCTAGCACTAAGTCAAACAATAGCAATAGGAAAGAGGGTCACCAGTAAAGCTAGAGCCAGAGCAAATAAGCTAGTATCCCAGCAAGACCAGAGACTGGCCAGATGTATGGACTGTGCCCAGAAACAGTGAGAGGGAAGGGCTTCCCCAGAGAGCACCAGGGGATTAGAAACCCACAGCTGGTACTTTAGAAGACACCAGAAATGGCATCAACCAACATCAGCATAACAGCACTCATACCAACATAGCTTAAAGGTTCCTGGCACTCTATCCTGAGATACCACAGAGAACCCTGAACCTCAAAGATCTAGGGATGCTTAATTCAGAAGATGGAGGTTAGTGCAGGAAAGCCCAGGCTAGATCCAGCAGGGGAGAGACAACTCATAACCAATGACTCCACGCAAAAGCCCAGATCAGAAACTACAGCTGGAAAGATGAGCAAGTCAAAGAAATCGCCAGTATAAAGAAGTACTCTATAGCCAGATATGCCCAATGATCCAGTCCAGGACCCAATAACTACATAATTGTAGAGATTTAAAAGAAACAAATGGGTTTTCACAAGGATTACAGGAATACCTTGGAGAAATGTGTCAAGAGATTAAGAAGTGGAAGCTCTGCTTGTAAGAATTAGAAGGAAAACAAGTACTTAGAAAATGGCAAACCTTACCCACAAAATGGGACTGTCTGAAAACGAAGATAGAAAAAGAAGAGAAATCAGTGACTCAACAGGACCACAAGAAATATTCAAATAAAGATGCTGAAAACATAGAATAAAGTGTGAGATATTTGATGTAAAAAAATGGCCTGCAAAACAGGTCAAAGAGATAGAATTTCATAATGACTGGATTCTCTGAAAACCATAATATTTTTGGATACTATTTCAAGAAAGTGAAAGTGGGCATGGCTAGGTGGCACAGTGAATAAAGCACCGGCCCTGGAGTCAGGAGGACCTGAGTTCAATTCCGACACCTAACATGTACTAGCCATGTGACCTTGGGCAAGTCACTTAACCCCAAGTGCTCTGTCTTCCCCCCTGCATCCCCCCAAAAAATCGAAAATGAAAATCACTGATCACCTCCTCCAAGAAACCCCAAAAAGAAAACTCCCAAGAAAGGCCACCAATACAGTACTCCTATGTCATACTGCCATCATCCAGATAGAAGTTGGTCAAGTCCCAGCAACCACAGCGTGGGCCATACAAGACCCGGCAGCTTCTACTCTGATGAGATGCTGTGATACAATATTCCAAAGGAAAAGACTGAGGCTTACTTAACTTAGTTAAGATTAACTTGGTCTATGAGGCCAAGTGGCAAACAGACCCAAGGGAAGGGACCCTGAGAGAACAGACAAGGGCGCAGACATTCAAGAACCCCCGAGCGCCTGGAAAGAGTTCCATGTGACACGGTGCTAACATTCAAACCGGGGGGGAGAACAAGTATCCCTTCAGAACTTTAGCGCCTTTGAAGCAAAGATCCTTAACAGCCGCTACGTCACAGCTCTCTCTTGTGGTCTGGTGAAGCCTATGGAACCCGTCTTGGAAGAACTGGTTTAGTGCCCACATTTACGATTGAAATAAATGCCAATTTTTAGTTAGAGGATAGTGAATGTAAAGATATTTTTCACCATTTCAGTTCAGAGACCCCCTGAAATCTACCCCAAAGGGGTCTGTAGATCCCAAGTTTAAAACCCGTGTTTTAAAGGAACTAAGAAAAAGAGAACATAGAGACACCGATTCTGATCTGAGGGTTTTAAGATGGGAATGAGAAGGTGAAAGGAACGCACTAATGCAGAAAGGACGGAGAAGGGGGTGAAAACTGCTAATTCTCATTCTTTTTTTTCCCCCAAATTCTACTTTAGACTCCAATGCCAGAGCACAATAGAAAATAAAAAAAGAAACAACAACATATTATAAACTTAAATACAAAGTTAGAAAGAAATAAAAGCCTGTCATGTGCAGAGCAGAACATGAGAGGATTCAAAATAGGGCACAATAAATGATATTTCAAGAAAGCCTATGTGATACATAGCACTCGTGTTGAGAACTGCCCATCTTCCCTTTGCTTCCTTGTGAGTTTTCTTTGTTCTTTTTTCCCCTCCCCCCAACCTCCCCAGAAGGCCACAATAAAGTTTTGATGTGTTTCTCTGTAGCTGCAGGCGCGCGCGCACACACACACACACACACACACACATATACAGACGCGTACTTTCCCAAACCCATTCTTCTCCTGACCTGTTTCATGTCTGATTCTATCTCTCGTTTCCTGTCCCTTCTGCCTCCTCCACTTCACTTCTCCCCACTACCTTGCCCTCCTATGACTTGCCTCCCTCCCTCCAAGGATCCCTCCCCTAGCCTCCCATTCCCATCAATCTAAAGACCCTTCTATACCCCTATCTACCTATGCTTTCACCCTCCCCTCTAAAGATCCCTCCCTTGTCCTCTCCCCTCTCCCCATGCCCCTACTGTCTTATTTCTTCTGAGCTAATTAACATTCTTGAGGTGAACAAGGAGAGAATATAAAATGAGAGCATATAGGGGAGAGTATTATTCAGACTTGCCATGCCTACACCAGTCAAAGGATAGATAGGCTGAACACACAGAAAGCTGGGTATAGAAATGCATTAAACTCCAAATCACTAATTATTAGAGAAATGAAGTAAATCTGAGGTTCTCCCTCACACCCATCAGACTGACAAAAACAAACATTGGAAGGGCTGTGGAAGGACTGTCACATTATTGCACCGCGGGTGGAGACGTGAACCAGTCTGGCCATTTGGGAAATACCCACAAAGTAATTAAACTCTCTGACCCAGAAATGCCATTACCAGGCCCAGATAATGAAAAAGACCAAACAAAAAGGAAATTGCCCTATATGTACAAAATTATTTATGGTGGCTCTTTTTCTTGAAGCAAAGAAATTTGAAACTAAGGGGTTCCCATGTTCTTTTGGAATGGCTAAACAAATATGATCCATAAATGTACGTGAATATTATTCTTTCATGAGAAAACGGAGAATACCTGTAATGAAAAGGTAGAAAATGAAGGCAGGAGAATGAGGAGAACAATTTATAGAAGAAAACAACGTTGTAAAGAAAACCCCTGCAAGACTGAAGGACTCTGGTCGCAGCACTGACCACTCAGGTCTCTAGGCAGGCCTGGGAGCCCTGCAGACACAGAACACACATTCATGATGCTGTGAGAGGGTGAGGGGCATACACTATATGGGTCGGTTTTGTTTCACTGTATTTACAGTAAAAAAAATCTCTATCCTCATCATTTCTACTAGAACTTAACATTTAAAACCTATTTTCCAAAAGATAAATCACATAAAAGGTCATATAGAAAAAGCAGTTCTCTTAAAAAAAAAATCAGTAACCCCACGAATCTTTGTTCAAATGCTAACGGTCAGAGGACTTCAGATGACAGCAATGAAGAGTCAGAAGTAAGGCCAGTCCTGCCATGGCCTATCCCAGTCACCGGGTGCAGGTCACTGCCTCTCCGGCCTCCGAGCTCCCCTGTGGCTTAGAATCTGCCTCACACCCATGAATGGATTTTGTATATTTGTGCAACAAATACAACCGTGTAAGTGCAAACAATGCCAGGAACCCCTAACAGCCACACCAAGAGAAAGGGCATCAGGCCCACTTTTCTCAGCAGTGGTGGATCCTATGGCTACCGTGTGTTACAGAGACTGTGCTTGCTCTCTCTCCCTCTTAACTTGTGTCTCATTCTTTGTACCAAGATAAGGGAGAAGGGAGGGGTATGTTTAGAAATGAAGGTGAGGAACGTTTAGGCATTCGATGGAGCTGTCAGCAGGGACTGACCCAGCAATGCCCTCCTTAGCCACCTTTCTTCAATATAAGCACATTAAGCCAGCGGCATTTATGGAAATGACCCATGTGCTCAATGGTAGAGATGGAGTAGCCTGCCATTGTTATGGCCAGAAGGACACAATGAGCAAAGCTAACTCTCAAAAACTGTAATGATCTTAAAAAGAACACAGACAAAAATAAATCAGAAGGGACATGGAAGAAAATAGATTTCTATTATCTTGCTTAAGATACCTTAAAAGAGAACAAACTGGCCTGAGTAGTCGAGGGATGCAGAGGACAGATGGCAATGAGCAGAGCTTTCTTTGAAATCACAGACACATCCGTGGAGACGTGGGGCGGTGGCAAGGCCACGATGCCAGAGCGCCCCACCTTCCCCTCTCAGTCCTGGGAGGGCCCTGTCCTACAGCCCTGTGAAGATGCTCCCTGTGAAGGGCTGGGCTGGGACTCACCTGAAGAGCTGCTTCTCTGGCCTCGTCCCCCCGGCTTCCAAGGCGCTCCCCCTCGTTCCAGCTGAGAAATCACAGATGGTTTGGAAACCACAAGCCCTGCTCATCGGGAACAGGAAAGTGTTAGGAACAGAAGCTATCTCAAAACCAAATCCCTGGTTTTGGGGGAAACTGGGCATGCTGGGAGGGTCCAGAGGGGAACATGCACAGACTTGGAAGGATTCTCTAGGATGTCTTGCTAGGAAGTAAGGTGGTTGCATCTCAGAGTCGATATGGACTAAAAAAGTCTAGATCAATTTCTGAAGAGGAGGGCAGTCTTTTGTTCTTTAGGCATCTGGCTCTGGGGCCTTAGGGGAAAATCAAAGACCTAAGGGAAGGCAATGGGGCCAGCTTCCCAGGTGTATAAAGTAAAACTTTTAACTTGCAAACAGGTACTTTTTACTTACAAAACAATACTCTCTGTTGGCCACAAAAGAATGACATATTCTGACATATTCAGGCCAAATGACAGTTGCTCAACCCTGAAGATGACCCCAAAAATATTTATTCGGGGAAGAAGCAAGGACCCTCCCCTGGCAGACCCCAAGTCCTGGAGGAGCTGCCTCACCCAGGCACACCAGGTTCCTGAAGTTCTCCAGCATCACCTCCCGGTACAGTTCCTTCTGAGAAGGTTCCAGCTGCCCCCACTCCTCTGGGGTGAAGACCACGGCCACATCCTGGAAGGTCACGGATTCCTGAAACACCAGACATGAATGCTTATCCGGGGACTCAGGCTTGTAAAGACTTGTTCGTTTTCATCAAAGGCCCCACTCTGGTGTCTAGTAAAGTCTATGAGCCTGTTCTCAGAATCATGTTTTTAAATACATAAAATACATACACAGGATTAGGAAGGAAAGCAGACCAAAGAAGCTCTCTTTTAGGTCCACAGACGCCCTGGGATAGGCAGACCACCAACGCTGAGTGAAAGGTTTGCCATGAGGTCCAAGCAGTCACATGATACTGGGGGGTGGGGGGCAGCTAGGCTCAGGGAGACGCCTGAAGTCCCACCTTGGACGAGTCCTTGCTCTGAGCAGGGTATGCCCCGCCTCGATGGAAAGCCCCTGACATCAGAACAAGAGCCCTCAGCGTGGCAGTGACCGGCCCCCAGGCACGACTAAAGGTTGCAGGCCTTTAAAGGGTCAGGATTCACCATAGGGCAGCTAGGACTTTGGGCAGCTGGGGGCGCCATAGGGCACAGAGCGCTGGGCCTGGAGTCAGATAGACTCACCTTCCTGAGTTAAAATCCAGCCTGAGACACTCCCTAGCCATGTGACCCTGGGCAAGTCACTTTGCCCTGTCTGCCTCAGTTTCCCCATCTGTAAAATGAGCTGGAAAAGGAAATGGCAAACCACTCCAGTATCTCTACCAAGAAAATCCCCAATGGGGTCATGAAGAGTCAGACATGACTGAACACTACCACCGATGACTCAGTTTATACTAGATTCTGAAACATGCAATGAAATAATTGCTCTATTTAAATATGCTCTGCATTATAAAAACTGCTCAATTTTTTTTTTACATTTTTAAACATTTTCTCAATTATATGTAAAAAAATTTTTAACATGCATTTTTTGAAATTTGGAGTTCCAAATTCTCTCCATCCTCCCCTGCCCTCCTCCCTCCTTAAGAATGAAATTTGATATAGATTACACATGTGCAGTCATAAAATATTTCCATACTAGCCATGTTGCAAAAGAAAACACAGACTGAAAAAACAAGACTAAAGGAAGTTTTTTAAAAGTATTCTTCAATCTGCACTCATAAGCCCTCAGTTCTTTTGGTGGCCTTCATCTTAAGGCCTTTGGCACTGTCTTGAATCCCTGTATTGATCAGAATAGCTAAGGCATTCACAGCTGATCATTGTCCAGTGCTGCTGTTACCATCTACCTTGTTCTTCTGGTTCTGCTCATTGCACTTTACATCAGTTCATGTAAATCTCACCAAGTTTTTCTGAATCCATCCTGCTTGTCATTGCTGATGGCACAATAGTATTCCATGGCCACCATATCCCACAACTTGTTCATCTATTCCCCATCTATCCCCTCAATTTCCAATTCTTTGCCATGACAAAAAGACCTGCTATCTTTTTGTATATATATATATGTCCCTTTACCTTAATCTTTGACCTCTTTGGGCTACAGACCTAGCAGAATGGTATTTAGGGGTCAAACAGTTTTATAGCCCTTTGGGCAATTACAGAAATTTTCTCCAGAATGGTTGCATTAGTTCACAAGTCCAACTTTTTTCCCTCACCATTACTGTCCCAATTTTTCTACATCTCAAAAGTTAACATTTTCCCTATATGTCATATTAGTCAACCTGATAAGTGTGAGGTAGTGCCTCAGAGTTGTTTTAATTTAAATTTTCTCAAATGATTGGTGAGTTAGAGCATTTTTTCTTATGACTACAGACAGCTTTAATTTCTTCTTCTGAAAAGTGCCTTTTCATATGTTTTATCAATTGGGGAATGATTCATATCCTTACGAATTTGACTTGTTCTCTATGTATTTGAGAAATGAGGCCTTTATCAGAGAAACTTGCTGTAAAAATTTTTTCCCCCACTTACCAGCTTCCTTCTAATCTTGGCTACATTGGCTTTGTTTTTGTAAAACCTTTTTAATTTGATGTAACCAAAATTATCCATTTTACATCTCATAATGCTATCTCTTGTTGGTCATAAATTCTTCCCTTATCCATAAATCTGAGAGAGAAAATATTCCATGCTCCCATAATTTCCTTATGGTATCACCCTTTATTTCTAAATCATGTACCCACTTTGACCTTATCTTGGTATATACTGTAACATACTGGTCTATATACTTAGTTTCTGCCAAATTGCTTTCTAGTTTTCCCAGCAATTTTTGTCAAATAGGGATTTTTTTGTCCCCAAAGCTTGGATTTTGGGGTTTGTCAAATACTAGTTATTTATAACTATGTACAGTGTACCTAATGCCACTGCTAGTGCCAGTCTATTTCTTAGCAAGACCAGACTGTTTTTGAGTATTACCACTTTGTAATACAGTTTGAGATCTGGCACTGCTAAGTCATCTTCCTTCACATTTTTTCATAGATTCCCTTGACGTTCTTGATAATTTTTTCTTCCAAATGACTGTTTTTATTTTTTCTAGCCCTATAAAATATTTTTTTTGGTAATTTGATTGGTATGGTACTAAATTATTCCCAACAACTCTGTGAGGCAAACAACAGAAGTAAACACTCTTCCCATTGTAAAAATGGAAAAAAAATCTAAAAAAGGGAAGCCAATGGATCACAAAGAGAGTCCTATAGCTAAAGCTGACACCACATGCTATGTTGGTCTACATGACCATGACCAAAGGCCAAAGGACTCACATCCTGAGAGAGAAGGGATGGACTTAGAGGGCAGAATTAGCCATCCTTTTTTTTTTTTTTTTGACATGGATAATACAGGGATGTTTTTGCCTAATTATGCATATTTGTTATAAGGGTTTTTATTTTTACTGCCTTTTTTTTTTTTCAAGGAAGAAAGGGGAAAAGTGGGTGGAGGAAAATATTTTTGTTAATAGGGAAAAAAAAAGGAAAGAAATCAAACACACATATACCTTGTCCCCAGAAGAACTGAGTCACAAATTTCTATCTTTTCATTTATTGAAAATCATTCACATTTTCCATGTCTTATTACTAATGTACAATAAAGTATTAATTTACAATTAGAGAAACAGCAATAATACTGCATTAATAACAAACAGGATTTTGACCAGATGAAACACTCCCAGCCCCTTCTGCTATTTCTTTGGAACTCCACAATCTCAGACTAATTCAGCTTCTTTCCTGGAGTGGCCTCCATAGCAGTTCCACCTTAACTTACGCAAGTTCACCTTTGGCACACAGGATCTAGCTAGACTCTCTAATTCCATAAAGAGGGCTTCTGCCCGTTCGTTTCTGGTCTAATGGTTGATATTATTCTAGTGTTTTGGTCTTCGCTTGAGTCTCACAAACATGTAAGGTGGACTTATGTTTTTACAGAACATAAATCTGATGCTGGGAGAGTGTGACCTGGGTCTGAATGTTGACTCCTTCCACAAGTCTAATTTATTAAATTTATCTTGCAAAGGAAGCTGTTTCCAATTCCCCTTCCAGTGTGACAACCCTTGGCATGGTTTCCAGTCTTCTCTTGACTTCCTGTCCACCTGCTGGCCAACTTCACCTTGAGTAAGGACCAAACTCAGAGGCAGCACCTTCCCCATTCTCTGCTCATACCCACTTTAATGACTCCGCTAACTCCCGAAGAAGAGAAGATGGGACTCAGAAATATGAGAAGCCTCAACAAGCTTCTACACCCGCTTCCTTCTCTGAACACACCCAGCACTTAATGCCTTCAAGATTTACTAGGGAGCTTCCCCAATGGAAGGTGGTACAATATCAACCTTTGCCTGTCCACCTGTGGTCTCCCCTCGTTCCAAGCTTCTCTTGGGTTGGGCATTGGCCTCCTGGCTCTGATATTTCATTTTCCCCTAAGTTGTACCCTGATGCTCTTATCATCAAGCAGGGGGCTCAGTGCTAGTGAAACCTGCAGTCAGTCACTACCAAAACCCTCACACAAAAGCTGGGCTGAGAAAACAGATCCTCCATGGGCCACGGCTTCGAACCAGGAGCCCCCATACGTGGCCACATGACATCCCCAGGCAGCTGGTAGAGTGGAACACCAGCTTCTCATCACACACCCAGGAGGCACTGGGGGGAAGTCCCAATTTCCCAGAGACAAGTCAATCAATACTAACCCAGAAGGAAAAGGGTTCTTCGCTCTAGAAGTTTCTTGGCTCCATCCCTCAGGAGGACCTGCCTCGTCAGCTAACCTGCTTCTGGACAGAGTCCCAGCTGACTCTCTCCAGCCTTTCCTTTAGCTCATCCAGGACTCAAGACACCCTCCACTCAAAAATACATAAATAAAGGTCTTTAGAAACAGGGGAAATGGAGATGGTTCGGATAGCTCCTTCCTAGAAAGGTTTTGGGGCCAGCTGGTCGAATGATGGAGAGATTTGCTTTTTAACGACGGATGTGGGAAAGGCAGAACTTCATAGTCACCTAGAAAATAAAGGGGGTCCTTCTGCTGGCTTGACCGTAACCTTGGGAGCCTGCCCCTGGTATCAGGCCTGAAAGGGTCTCCTCCTGCAACTCCTAGACCGAGACATGCACATAGCTATCATGTTCCGAGTCTTCTCTTCTCCAGGCTAAACAAGTCCAGCTCCTTCAATCTACAAGCATTTATTTATTTATACTTACTAGGTCAGGCTGTGCAACTACGCGGTGCCGTATTGCACAGAGCACCAGGCCTGGAGTCAGGAAGATGCATCTACCCGAGTTCAAATCCAGTCTCAGACACTTACTAGCTGTGTGACCCTAGGCAAGTCACCTACTTTCTGTCTACCTCGGTTTCCCCAACAATAAAATGAGGACTCTACCTCCCAAGGTTTTGTTGAGGACATGAGATATCTGTAAAGTGCTGACAAACCCTAAAGCACTTAAAAAAGGGCCTTGATCGAGCACAGGCATTAGGAGGGAGGGTCAGGACTCTCATCTGACCTCATCTGGCCAGATTATTCTGGATTCGTCACCAGACTGAGCTCCAGGGCAAGGACTGCCAGTGCTAGTGGGCCAGAGGAGGGAGGACAAGGATTCCATTCCTGCAGGGAGACCCAGCTGAGCCCAGATTATCCAAATCTGACTCCAAGCACGGTACAAATCTCTCACCTGGCTCTCACAACAGCTCTGTGAGGCCGCGACTGCTATCCCAAGTTTTACAGATGAGGAAACTGAGGCAAACAGAGGCTTGGTGATTTGTACACAGGAAGGGTGTGAGGCTGGATCTGAACTCAGGCCCTCCTGCCCCTAGGCCTGGTGCTCTGGGCACTAAGGCACCAGCTGCCTCATAAACTAGAGGGCAATGTAAAGTTGAGCTGGAAAAGTGGGTCAAGATGGGGAAGGAAGGAAATTCAGAGGGATGATGGCCAAGGACAAAAGGGAGCCCAGCAGAGCGACTGGGGGTACAACGAGGGTGGAGGAGACAGCGAGAGGAAAGGGGGCGCCAAACGCTGGGGCTGCCCACAGCCCAGCACACTCAGAGCACCCCAAAGGAGAACGTGGACTTGGAAAAGAATAAACAAAGTAAATGAAAATGAAGCATAAACAACGTCACATTTTAAACAAGGTCAATAGGCACCCGCAGGCACCCCACCTACAGTGAGTGTGATGCCCCGAGGCTGAACTCTAGGGTCTACAGGCTAGCCCCAGGGGCCTTCTTCACATGCAATTCTATCTCTAGTCTATGCACAAGGTGTCCACCATGCTGGGACATATTTCAGCCTTAGCTAGGGGGCGCCACAGCACAAAGAGCACTGGCTGGAGTCAAGAACTCAAGTCCTGAGTTCAACTTTGGCCACACAGACTGCACGGACCGCACTGACTGCAGATGCTTACTGGCTGTGTGGCCCTGGGCAAGTCAGTTAACCTCCGATTACCTGACAAAATGGATCCACTGGAGAAGAAAATGGCAAACCATTTCAGTACTGTTGACAAGAAAACCCCAAATGGGGTCATGAAGGATAGGACATGACTGAACAACCACAAAAGAGAAGGAAATCATTCAAATGTCTCAGAGGGGTTCAGACTTGTGAAGGCAGCAGGAAGAAGCATCTGGGCAGGAAAAATCGGTCAAAATGTGGGAGAAAATTAAAAAAAAAATTTGGGGAACAATTTTGGTTTTCTAGATTCTACTTTTTAGCTGAAAAAGTTAAGGAAGATACAGAACTATTAAAGAGGACAGAGGATTAAGGACGGAGAACCAAGGAGAAGATGCAAGAACAAGGAGGAAGCAGGCGGCAGACAATGGGTCTACAAGCCAGGTGTCTCCCTCCCTCCTCCCAGTCCCTGCCAAGGCCTATCGGTTTACCTTGGAAATGGATGAATGAAGTATTTATTAAGCTCCTGTGCTAAGCTAGGGATGAACATCTATGCCAACCTTTCTCTACTCTGCCCTCTCCCCCTCTCTGCCCCTGCCACCCCCCCCCCAGACCCTCAACATGTCACACCTAGGCCATGGCAACAGCTGCCAAGGGGTCTGCTCATCTTTCCCCACTTCAGTCCATGCTCCATTCACACACCACAGACAGGATTGTGGCACACACTCCTCCTCCCCAAATAAATTCCATTGGCTCCCAGATCAAAGACAAAAGCCTGTGGTATTGGGAAAATCCTTAATATTCTGGCCCTTCCCCCTTTCCACGTCTTCCTACACCTAGCTTGTTCCAATACTGTTTGTCCATCATTTCAGAGAGGACCAGTGGCATCACGGGCTGATGGCGTGCCCCATGTATGAACTGGATTCAAGTGGGGCCGAGGGGCACAAAGTCGTCAGCCTCACTCTCTCTTCCAGAGTCACTGAAGTCCAGTGGCAGGACCAAAGTCAGGATGGAGGTGATGGCCTAGGATGCGGCGGGTGACCTTAGTGCCTTCGATGTCTGACCAAGCCCTCCACAGCAGCTGCTTCAGCCTCCTTGATGGCCAGTGGAGCTGTTCTCATCCAGCCACTCCACCAGGGGAAGTCTTCACATGCTCGGGTGGATGTCCCCTCACTCCCCTCAGGGCTAGAAGCCTGTGGGTTACCTTCAGCCTGGTTTAACCTGTCTGCCATGACAGTTTCCAGGGTGTGGCCGCTACATATGCTACATTTGTGGAGCCACAGGAGAGAGCTGGGGGAAGGTGGATGAGCAGCCTGGAAAGGGCTGGGCAGCCCTCCCACCACAGCTGTGGGGGCCCCCCCCCCCCCTGACACTGGCCGGCCTGCACTTAGGACACTCCATCACCGGACTTCAGTTCTTTCCCATGACTGTCCCATGTGTCTGGAATGTTCTCCCTCCCCATCTCCACTTCCTGACTCCCCTTAATGACTGTGCCACTGTCCGCTGACCATCTCGACTTATCCTGTCCACGGCTATTGGCATGTTGCCTCTCCTGTTAGGCCACGAGCTCCTTGGGGGCCCGGGTTCTTGCTCTCTGCCTTACTGCCTGGTGCACAGAAGGCGTTTAATTAATGCTTGCTGACTGATCCACAAAGTGGCATGTGCCCTCCTATTTAATCACTTGGCATCTAGTCACGCTCGCGTTACTAAGAACACTATATCACGCTGCACATGTTTACGTACGCCCGCGGGAGCAGAGATTGCTTCATTCTTTGTACTTGCATCCCCAGGGCCTGACACACAGCAGGTGCTTAAGGAGTGCCTGATGATGAAGGAAAACAAGCGGGGAGTGAAATGCCATTAGGCCTAACGAGTCCGCACCAGCCTAAAACACGCACACTCAACATCAGCCACCGGTCTTAGAAGAAAATCTCCGTGGAATTTAATGTAAGGCGGACAGACCCTTCAGGATCCTCAGTCATAGAGCTAATAAAGCTAGGGAGACCTCCTTAGTCAAGAAAGGCACTTTAAAAAACGCGCGTGTCATCCCTAAAGGCGGATGGGAAGAGGCCTCACCTGCGGGCGCCGGGCGCTCAGAAGCCCGGGGGTCATTCTCCTCCGAAGCGCGGGCTCGGCCAGGAGGCGCCTCCCGCCCCATAGAGGCCTGGTCACCCCCAGCCCAAGGTCCAGGTCACGGGCCGCGCCGCCGCCATTGTACAGAAAAGGAAACTGAGGCTGGAGCCCGCGCGGGGTAGGACAGGGACTGACTCACTGCCAGGACGCCGGGCCGCCCCTCCCCACTCCTGGCCACGCCCGGGTCTGAGGCCGAGAGCGGAGGGAGCGGAGGCAGGAATCCGGGAGCACGGGAGCGAAGTCGGGGTGAAGGGTGACGTCACGCCCCACCCCTGGCCGCCTGCTCCTAAAGGCGAACGAGGCCCCCTTTGAAAAGCAAAGCCTTCTGGGAAACGTAGTCCGGACGCCCGCGGGGCCCCGTGCGCATGCTCGGATCCGCCCGCCCTACGCATGCGCTCCCCCCTCCCCGGTCTCCCAAACCCTAAGCCTGGCCGTAACTGCGCCGGCGCGCCAGGTGACCCGACCTGACACCTCCGGACCCTGGGACGCTTTGCCGGGGCCTGAACGTTCTGACCATCCTTCGGAGCCCTTCCCCCCACCCCAGCGCTCTGGCCTCAGTTTACCCGTCCCTCCAAGGGCCCTGCGGGGCCCTGCCCGCGCTGAGTCTGAGCGGCGTCCTAAGGAGGTCAAGCGAAGCCCGCCCCGGGTTTGGGGACCAGTAAACTGGGGGGGGGGCACGTGTCCAGAGGGGTGTCACGTGGGGTGTCACGTGCTTGCCCGCCCCAACCGGCGCTGGGATGTCGTTTTTCTTCTCTGGTCGGGGGAGGGGCAGGACGGAGTCGGCGAGTGCGGGAGCCGCTGCCTTCCCGGAGATGGCGGAAGGGCTGGACGCTAGGGAGGACCCGTGAGAAGACGGGGAGAGACCCGGAAACGAGCCGCAGAGCAGCCGTGACTGCGTCCGGGCCACAGCCGCGGAGGGACCTCGCCGTGGGTTAGCGTGGAAAGCAGGCCGGCCGTCCTGCGGGAGTTAGAGCCGATCCAGAGGCTGCAACGCGCGTGTGCCCTGCTCTCCCCCGCCCCTCCCAGGTTCTCCCCCCTCCTCC